>NC_059219.1:33825633-33911085 GCF_020615455.1 Coregonus clupeaformis
CGTCGTCCACCCCCGTGGTGCCCCCCCCAAAAATGTGAGGGGCTGCTTCTCAGGCTTTCTTTCGTGACCAAGTCTGTAACGATCCCGCTGTCTGAGTCGGGTCCTGTCTGGTGACTAGTTTTTCCTGTTCGTAATCTCCAGTTTCGAGGGTTCGGGAACGCTCCGGGAGCGCTCTGGTTTTCCGTACCGCATCCCATCAGCAATCTGCACACCTGGTCCTGACTCATCACCCTTCTTAGGCTCTGGCCGAACATCCAGTTCCTGCCGGATCGGTAGCTTATGAACAGTATGTTTGTCAGAGTGTCAGCCTCTGAGCCCTTAGTTAGTTTTGTTGTTTTGCACCTTGTTACTTGCTGTGTACTGACCTCCGTTTTTGTTCTGTCTGCAGTCTCTCACCCGGAACCTTCACCCAACCTCTGCCTGATGGTCGGCGGCTGCCGAGCCAGTACCCGGACCAACCACTGCACCCTCAACAACCCATCCACGACCCGCTCTGTTCCCTGGATTATTCAGCCTCACTCGGAATCTACTAAATAAACACTCACCTTTCTCTCAACGTACCTTGTCCTTGTCTGCTTCTGGGTTCTGCATAGTAAACCGTGACAGAACGATCCGCCCAGTGATATCGCTTTCCGACCGTGGCCTCAGTTTACCTCTGCTGTCTGGAAGTCCTTCTGTTTGGCCATTGAGCTACAGTCAGTCTCACATCTGGTTTTCACCCCAATCCAATGGTCAGGCGGAGAGAGCCAACCAGAAGATGGAATCCACGCTACGCTGTCTGGTCTCTTCCCAACCCCCACCTCCTGGGTCTCTCAGTTGCCTTGGGTGAGGTATGTCCACAATACTCTTCCTACATCTGCCACTGGGATGTCTCCCTTCCAGTGCCTGTATGGCTACCAACCTCCCTGTTTCCTTCTCAGGAGAGAAGGAGCTCTCAGTGCCTTCTGTTCAGGCCCATATTCCGTTGCCACCGGACCTGGCATCGGGCCAGAAAGGCACTCCTTAGAGTTTCGGACCAGGATCAGCTCCAGGAATCGTCGCGGATCCCCGCTCCCACCTACACCACATCGGAGATAGGGTTTGGTTGGCCACACGGGATCTTCCGTTACGGACTGAGCTCAGGAAGTTGTTACCGAAGTTCATTGGTCCGCTTGGTGGAGAAGGTGATCAATCCAGTGGCAGTTCGACTCAAACTACGAGGACGCTCAGAGTCCATCCCACCTTTCATGTCTCCTGCCTCAAGCCTGTCTTCCTCAGTCCTCTGCTGCCTCCTCCGCCTCCCTCCTCCTCCTCCTCGGATGATCGGGAGGTGGTCCTGCCTACACGGTGCTCGATCATGGATTCCAGACGGCGGGGCCGGGTTTCAGTATCTCGTGGACTGGGAGGGGTATGGCCCTGAGGGAGAGGAGTTGGATTCACGACAGGTCCTTGATGGGACCTATCAGTGACTTCTACCGTCTCCATCCTGCGCGCTCCGGGGAGTCCGCCCGGTGGCGTAGGTCGAGGGGGGGGTACTGTAACGATCCCGGCTGTCTGAGTCGGGTCCTGTCTGGTGACTAGTTTTCCTGTTCGTAATCTCCAGTTTCCCGAGGGTTCGGGAACGCTCCGGGGAGCGCTCTGGTTTTCGCACCTGCATCCCATCAGCAATCTGCACACTGGTCCTGATCATCACCCTTCTTAGGCTCTGGCGGTAACATCCAGTTCCTGCCGGATCGTTGCTTGAACAGTATGTTTGTCAGCGTGTCAGCCTCTGAGCCCTTAGTTAGTTTTGTTGTTTTGCACCTTGTTACTTGCTGTGTACTGACCTCCGTTTTTGTTCTGTCTGCAGTCTCTCACCCGGAACCTTCACCCAACCTCTGCCTGATGGTCGGGCGGCTGCCGAGCCAGTACGGACCAACCACTGCACCCTCAACAACCCATCCACGCCACCCGCTCTGTTCCCTGGATTATTCAGCCTCACTCGGAATCTACTAAATAAACACTCACCTTTCTCTCAACGTACCTTGTCCTTGTCTGCTTCTGGGTTCTGGCATAGTAAACCGTGACAAAGTCTTTTTAAGTTGCCGTTTCTCCTCCCTTGCTGCCTCTGTCTGCTCCCAAGGAAGGCGATCCATCCCAGCATGGATCTCTTCCCATGTCCATGAAACCTTACCATTTAATATCTCCTCCCAAGTCCATGATTTATGCTTCTCCTGGGCACGCTGCTTGGTCCTTGTTTGGTGGGATCTTCTGTTACGTTCATTGAGATACGGGTCAGACCAAGGTGCAGCGTGGTATGCGTACATGTTTATTAGAACGAATAAACACTAGACAAAACAACAAAAGCAACGTAACGCGAAGCTCAACAGTGGCTACACACAACAAGCCAAACACGAGTCAAGATCGCACAACTAAGGTAGGCAACCAGGCTACTCTAGGTATGATCCCCAATCCAGAGACAATGATCGACAGCTGCCTCTGATTGGGAACCACACCCGCCAATATAGATCTAAACATACTAGATCTCCACATAGAATTACACATTACATAGATACTCACACCTGACCAAACCAACTCAGCGAACTCTATGTCAGGGCGTGATACAGAGGTACTTATTGTTGGAGCCAAATAACAGAGAGAGAATCTAGTCACACATTTTAATTAACGGGCAATAAAGATAAAACACCAGGTAAAAAAACCTAGGTGTTATTTTAGATCTCTGAATAAAATTTGATTCACACATTAGGAATGTGACCAAAATAGCTTTTTACCACCTGAGGAACATTGCCAAGATGCGGCCGTTTCGCTCTCAGACTGATACAGAGAGACTCATCAATGCTTTCAATACAAGCAGGCTTGATGCTGTGATGCTCTCCTGTCTGGTCTACCCATGAAAGCCATTGGTCAACTGCAAAACATACAGAATGCTGCAGCACGGGTACTTGATCAAGACCAGACGATAGAGTACACAATACAGCGCTTTAAAGATCTCTGCACTGGCTGCCTGTGAGTTTTAGAATTAATTTAAAGATTGTTTTTTAAATCAATCCACGATTGTGCACCCCAATACATGTCAGACATGCTTTTAAGTTATGTTCCCAGTAGGTCCCTCAGGTCCTCTGGCAGTGGCCTTTCTAACTATCCTGAAAGCCTAGGACGAAGAGACATTGAGAGGCAGCCTTTAGTTATTATGCCCCCAGCCTCAGGTATAGCCTGCCAGAGAACCCGAGGGCGAAAATGTGGAAATATTTAAAAGAGATCTTAAAACATATCTAGTAGTAGTTGTTGTTGTAGTAGTAGTAGTAGTAGTAGTTGTTGTTGTTTTTTGCTTGTAGTAGTAGTAGTAGTAATAGAGTAGACCTCTCCTCTCTTCTTCTCCCCTCTCTTCTCCTCTCCTCCTCTCCTCAGTAGTTGTAGTAGTTGTAGTAGTAATAGTAGTAATAGTAGTAGTAGTTGTAGTAGTTGTTGTAGTAGTAGTAGTAGTAGTTGTTGTTGTTGTGTTGTAGCGTAGTAGTAGTAGTAGAGTAGTAGTAGTAGTAGTAGTAGTAGTAGTTGTTGTTGTTTTTGTTGTTGTAGTAGTAGTAGTAGTAATAGTAGTAGTTGACCCTCTCCACTCCTCTTCTCCCCCTCTCCTCTCCTACTATAGAGTTGTGGTAGCTGACCGCCTCTCCTCCAGCTAGTCTCTCCCTGTCAAGGGGAGGAGGAGGAGGAGGAGGAGGAGGAGTAGTACCACCTTGAAAGCAAGTGTCCAGATGGTGAGTAAAAGTCATGGTTGTTGTGGGTTCTGTTGTCCGAAGGACAGCTCTCAGTCATCAAGTGTTAAACTCACAGCGCTATAAACACTCTTAGAGCAGATGCATTATGCAAATGAGTGTTTCAAATCTATTTCAGTTTCCAAGTAGGCTCCCATCATAAGAATATAATTATCTTGCATACGTTTGCTTTTCTAATAATAGTAATTAGGTGGGTGCATATTTGTCCTATTTCACACATGTGTATTATACGGGGGATTGGATATGTTTTTTGGGGGGATATCCCAACTCCCCCTGAGACATCCTCAGAGAGTGGGGTCACGGCCAGCATCTGCCATTATAACGGCGACCCTGGAGCAATTAGGGTTAAGTGCCTTGCTAAAAAGGGCACATCGACAGATGTTTCGCCATGTCGTCCTGGGGATTTGAACTAGCAGCCTTTTTGGTAACTAGGCCAACGCTCTAACATCAAACAGCAACTTTTACTCAAATAACTTATGTATGGCAACTTTTATGTCACACCACCATTTATTTTTATTCTGATGATGATCAGACATAATTAACTGTCTGTTCACTCATGCTTGGTCTCTTATGTAAGTTCCTCTAATCAGTTAGTGAACACTTCTCTAAACTAAAGCTGGTAGGATTCCTCTGGTAGTGTTGTCTGTCTGTGACTTTACCACAACTGTTAAATCTGAGATCAACATCTTTAATAAAGGAATATAAAACATGGATCACTATCAGTACTGCTGCTGCTGTTGTCTTTCATTTGAACAATATGGAGGAATACTAGCAACACTGGATCTAATGTAACGATCCCGGCAGTCTGAGTCGGGTCCTGTCTGTGTACTAGTCTTTCTGCTCGTGATCTCCAGTTTCGAGGTTCTGGAACGCTCCTGCCTGGTTGCCGGGCAACGTTGCTAGGCGGGAGCTCTCTTGATTTCCGCACCTGCATCCCATCAGCAATCTGCACACCTGGTCCTGATCATCACCCTTCTTAGGCTCTGGCCTAACATCCATTCCCTGCCGGATCGTTAGCCATGAACAGTATGTTTATCAGCGGATCTAGTCTTAGAGCTTAGAGCATTAGTTTTGTTGTTTTGCACCTTGTTTGCTTGTTGTATGCTTACCTCGTTTTGTTCTCCCTGCAGTCACTCGTCCGGAACCTTCACCCAACCTCTGCCTGATGGTCGGCGGCTGCCGAGCCATCATTGGACCAACTACTGCACCCTCAACAACTCATCCACGCCGCCCGCTCTGTTCCCTGGATTATTCAGCTGCACTCGTGGATCAGTTAAATAAACACTCACCTTTGACACCACTTACCTTGTCTGGTCTGCTTCTGGGTTCTGGCTTAGTAAACCGTGACAGAACGATCCGGCCAGTAATGAACCCAGCGGACCTGGACTCTGTTCGCCATGCCATTACCCATCAGGAGAAGATGTTGGGCCATCATAGCACGGTACTACAGGAGATCGCGTTGTCAGTTGAACCTTTCTACCGGTCTGACGGAGGTCCAGAACCAGCGCAAGTTTCCGGTGGAGGATCCACTACCGGTTTCACCCATCTCGCCTGCCGCGTCTGGAGCTGATGCCCTTCCGTGAGCCCAAGGTTCCGACGCCGGATAAATATGAGGGGAGCTGGGAAGATGCCGTTCCTTCCTTATGCAGTGTGGATTAGTGTTCGATCTACAGCCCCTACTCTTATGCCACAGACAAAGCTAGGATAGCCTTTGTGATTGAGTTGCTGCGTGGTCGAGCGCTGGAGTGGGCTTCAGCCGTTTGGGAACGACAGGATCCCTGCATGGCTTCATACCAGGGGGTTCACGGCCGAGATGAGGAAGCTCTTCGACCATTCCGTCCGAGGGAGGGACGCAGCTAGGCGCCTGTTTTCGCTCGCCAAGAACTCGCAGCGTGGCCGACTTCCGTGATCGAGTTCAAGACGTTGGCTGTGGAGAGTGGGTGGAATGAGGAGTCTCTGCAAGCGGCCTTTTACCAGGGTCTGTCGGAGCAGCTCAAGGATGAGTTGATCTCCTATCCGGAGCCTAGTGACCTGGACAGCTTGGTAGCCTTGTCTATTCGGTGGATAATCGAGTCCGAGAGCGAAGGAGGGAGAAGCAATGGGTCCCGGCCCAACCGATCAGCTTCTCAGGTGCCAGTCGGGTCGGGATTGGACCAGAATACGTCGATCATCGTCCACCACACAGGATTAGTGGAGAGGTCCTGTCTCCCGATTCTGAACCCATGCAAGTGGGGCGGCACGGGTTAACCAAGGAGGAGCGCCAACACAGACGCAGGACTAACTGTTGCCTCTACTGTGGTGGTTCGGGACATTACCTCGCCACTGGTTCCCAGCGGTCGTCAAACTGCGCGGCTCGCTAAAGTTGGGAGGACTTTTTAGCGAGCCAGTTTCCACCTCTCAATACCTCTGTCAGACCCGCTTTCGGCTACCCTTATGAACAGGAATCAGAGCTTAGCGATTAACGCTTTTATCGATTCAGGTGCCGATGGAAGCTTTCTTGATGCCGAGTTGGTGGAACAGCTGGGGGCTTTCCAAGGAGCAATTGCCGGAAGCCATTGAAGCTACCACTCTGGACGGCAGTAGTCTGGCACGTATCACGATGAGGACTGAACCGGTTAAGATGCTGTTGTCGGGGAATCATTCTGAGATGATTTCATTCTTCATTCTGCCGTCTTCCCATGTTCCTCTGGTCCTTGGATACCCCTGGCTGAAGGAACACAATCCCACGTTCGATTGGGTGACGGGCAAGGTAACAGTTGGAGCCTTGATTGTCATGCTAACTGTTCTCAAGACTGCCTGTCCCCATTCGGTTCCCAGTCAGGTGATTGAGGCTAAACCCCCAGATTTGTCCCTGGTTCCCGAGACATATCACGATTTGGGGGAAGTGTTCAGTAAGCAGAAGGCTCTGTCACTCCCTCCCCACCGACCATATGATTGTGCCATCAACCTGTTCCCCTGGAGCTGTCTACCCTAAGGGAAGGTTATACAGTATCTCCCGACCTGAACGTGAGGCTTTGGAGACCCACATCAAGGAGTCCCTAGCTGCTGGTCTCGTTCGTCCCTCGTCATCACCCCCCGGGGGCAGGATTCTTCTTTGTGGGTAAGAAGGATGGCTCTCTTCGACCGGTATTGATTATCGGGGGTTGAATGACATCACGGTCAAGAACAAGTATCCCCTGCCCTTGATGAGTTCTGCCTTCGACTCTTACAGGGTGCTACGGTGTTCACCAAGCTAGACCTACGATGTCGTATCACATGGTCCGGATCAGAGAGGGGGACGAGTGGTTGACGGGTTTCAATACACCCGATGGGTCACCGAGTATCAGGTGATGCCGTTTGGACTGACCAATGCTCCAGCGGTATTCCAGAGTATGGTGAACGACGTCCTGAGAGATATGATCGGTCTCTTTGTGTTTGTTTACCTGGATGACATTCTGATCTTCTCGAAGGAACCTTCCGACCACGTCCAGCATGTCCGGCAGGTTCTGCAGCGATTGTTGGAGAATCGCCTGTTCGTGAAGGCCGAGAAGTGCGAGTTTCACGCCCACACGACATCCTTTCTCGGGTACATCATCTCCAGGGAGAGATTAGGATGGACCAGGAGAAGGTTAGAGCGGTTCTGGAATGGGCCCAGCCCGTACGAGATTGCAGCTCCAGAGATTTTGGGGTTTGCGAATTTCTACCGCAGATTCATCCGGGGATTACAGCCGTGTGGCCGCTCCGTTAACCGCCTTGACTTCCAGTATCAGGACCTTCAAGTGGAATCCGGAGGCGGATCGAGCGTTTCTGGATTTGAAGAGGCGATTCACCAACGCACCGATTCTCTCTCAACCGACACGGCCCGTCAGTTCGTCGTTGAAGTGGACGCGGCCTGATGTGGGAGTTGGCGCCATCCTGTCGCAGCGATGCTCCACGGACAGTAAACTCCATCCCTGCGCCTACTACTCTCGTCGCTTTCGCCATGCGGAGAGGAATTACGATGTGGGTAACCGGGAGCTTCTCGCGGTGAAACTTGCCTTGGAGGAGTGGCGCCACTGGTTGGAGGGGGCGGAGCAACCGTTATTGTCTGGACTGACCACAAGAATCTTGCTTACGTGCAATCGGCTAGACGTCTCAACTCCCGTCAGGCCAGGTGGGCGTTGTTTTTCGACGATTCAAGTTTTCCTGACGCTTCGACCTGGATCTAAGAACGCAAGGCGGACGCCTTGTCCCGGATGTTCTCCAAGACGGAAGAGAGTGGGTCCAAGACCGAGACAATTCTCCCCCGAACTGCGTCGTGGGAGCAGTTATGTGGAAGATTGAGGAGGAGGTGATGGCGGCCCTTCGGACGCAGCCCGGTCCCGGTAACGGTCCACCCGGTCGGTTGTTTGTGCCTGAGTCGGTTCGTCCTGCTGTCCTCAATGGTCCCACGCCAGCAAGATGGCTTGTCACCCTGGCGTGGCTCGGACGATGGCGTTTCTTCGCAGACGTTTTTGGTGGCCTGCCATGGCCGAGGATACTCGGGGTTTTGTTGCTGCCTGTCCAGTGTGTGCGCAGAATAAGAGTACCAATCGGCCCAGCTCTGGACTACTTCACCCCTTCCTATTCCCGGCGACCATGGTCGCATCTGGCCCTGGACTTTGTCACTGGGTTGCCCGCTTCTGAGGGGAACACGGTCGTTCTGACTATCGTGGACAGATTCAGCAAGTTCGCCCACTTGTGCCTATTGCCAAGCTTCCTCTGCCTCGGAGACGTCCGAGATCCTGGTTAGGGGAGGTTTTCAGGGTCCACGGTTTGCCCAGTGATATCGTTTCCCACCGTGGCCCCTCAGTTTACCTCTGCTGTCTGGAAGTCCTTCTGTTTGGCCATTGGAGCTACAGTCAGTCTCACATCTGGTTTTCACCCCCAATCTAATGGTCAGGCGGAGAGAGCCAACCAGAAGATGGAATCCACGCTACGCTGCCTGGTCTCTTCCAACCCCACCTCCTGGGTCTCTCAGTTGCCTTGGGTTGAGTATGCCCACAATTCTCCCCTACATCTGCCACTGGGATGTCTCCCTTCCAGTGCCTGTATGGCTACCAACCTCCCTTGTTCCCTTCTCAGGAGAAGGAGCTCTCAGTGCCTTCTGTTCAGGCCCAATTCGCTTGCCACCGGACCTGGCATCGGGCCAGAAAGGCACTCTTAGAGTTTCGGACCGGTATCAGCTCCAGGCGAAATCGCCGCGGATCCCCGCTCCCACCTATACCATCGGAGATAGGGTCTGGTTGGCCACACGGGATCTTCCTTTACGGACTGAGTCTAGGAAGTTGTTCGAAGTTCATTGGTCCGTTTGTGGTGGAGAAGGTGATCAATCCGGTGGAAGTTCGACTCAAACTACCGAGGACGCTCAGAGTCCATCCCACCTTTCATGTCTCCTGCCTCAAGCCTGTTTTCCTCAGTCCTCTGTTGCCTCCTCCGCCTCCTCCTCCTCTCCTCGGATGATCGGAGGTGGTCCTGCCTACACGGTGCGACGATCATGGATTCCAGACGGCGGGCCGGGGTTTCCAGTATCTCGTGGACTGGGAGGGTATGGTCCTGAAGAGAGGAGTTGGATTCCGCGGCGACAGATCCTAGATGCTGACCTCATTCGTGACTTCTACCGCCTCCATCCTGGCGCTCCGGGAGTCCGCCCGGTGGCGTTGGTCGGAGGGGGGGTACTGTAACGATCCCGGCAGTCTGAGTCGGGTCCTGTCTGTGTACTAGTCTTTCTGCTCGTGATCTCCAGTTTCCCGAGGGTTCTGGAACGCTCCCTGCCTGGTTGCCGGGCAACGCTGCTAGGCGGGAGCTCTCTTGATTTCCGCACCTGCATCCCATCAGCAATCTGGCACACCTGGTCCTGATCATCACCCTTCTTAGGCTCTGGCCTAACATCCATTCCCTGCCGGATCGTTAGCCATGAACAGTATGTTTATCAGCGGATCTAGTCTTAGAGCTTAGAGCATTAGTTTTGTTGTTTTGCACCTTGTTTGCTTGTTGTATGCTTACCTCCGTTTTGTTCTCCCTGCAGTCACTCGTCCGGAACCTTCACCCAACCTCTGCCTGATGGTCGGCGGCTGCCGAGCCATCATTGGACCAACTACTGCACCCTCAACAACTCATCCACGCCGCCCGCTCTGTTCCCTGGATTATTCAGCTGCACTCGTGGATCAGTTAAATAAACACTCACCTTTGACACCACTTACCTTGTCCTGGTCTGCTTCTGGGTTCTGGCTTAGTAAACCGTGACATCTAATGCTGGACAGTACTTACAGACTAGGAGAACATCTGATACACACAGGAAGGAAAAAATACTAATATCTGGTTTTAAGATACAAATCATATTTGTATTATCTAGAAACAGCTTATATCAAGTGTTTGTTCTACCTGGAAGATGTTAAAGTGTATTTGTGTTGATTATGATTCTGTATGAGTGATCTTCACTGTAACAGCTGCAGCATCACAACACAGAGAGGTTTTTGTACGATCAGTAATAGGGATTGTATCACTGTGGTACACTTTTGGTAGCGGCACCAGACTAGATGTTGGAAGTAAGTAACAAGCTCACTTGATATTTCTTTCTGATTACACTTATTAAGTATGTTATTCTTACACCCTGTCTATGAAAATATTGCGATTTTAGATTTTCAAAATGTTTTAATTGCTTTTGACTGACCCTTCGTTCTAATAAATTTTTATTGAATCGAAATGTTAAATTGTAGGTTTATTTTTGTCTGATTTGTATGATTGCAGACAATAACTCTTAATTTTGGTAGGATCACTATTAAATAGCATTGGATATAGTAATCATTATTGTTGTATTGAGTTCATGGTAGCCTTCACTGTTAGTGTGAAGACAAAAGGTCTCAGTTATGTTTGTAACCAACTTCATGAACTAACATGGTTGATATGTGATTAAAACTAATTTATGCTCAGATTTTGCAAATACTATGAATATGAGAAGGCTATTCTGATCAGATCAATTCCTAAATAATATATGTATGACATGTATAACTGACGCTGTATGACTTGTAACTCTACTTACTTAATACTTGTTCGGTTCATTATTCTGCTTTATCATATTACAGTTTGTGTTTTATCCACATCTTTTACCAATCTAACTTTTACATTAATATTTAGAAGGCATTTCCAAATCACTTTATTTTGATTTGTCCTTTGCTGAAGATAAGCTCTTACTGTAACTGTACTTGATGTAGTTACTTAGTTGATGTGTTCTGTTTGTTCCAGGTAACAGTTCCCCAACCCTCACCGTCCTGCCCCCCTCTAGTGAGGAGCTGTCCAGTACAACAACTGCCACACTGACGTGTCTGGCCAACAAGGGCTTCCCCTCAGACTGGACCATGAGCTGGAAAGTGGACGGGACCAGCAAGAAGCAGGAGGCCAGTCCCGGGGTCCATGAGAAGGACGGCCTGTACAGCTGGAGCAGCACCCTGACTCTCACTGCCCAGGAGTGGACCAAGGCAGGAGAGGTGACCTGTGAAGCCCAGCAGAAATCCCAGACTTCAGTCATCAAGACCCTGAGGAGGGCTGACTGTTCTGGGTAGGACCCCTCAGTCACACCTCTGTGGAGAGAGGATGCTGGTTCCTCTGCTTTGACTTGCTTATTTCTAAAATCAGTCGTTCTCTGATTTAGTGATCACTCTGGTGTGGACTAACAGGGGGCTAGGCTTGAGTTCATGTGTCAATCCATTCGGTAGATTGAGATTTTGTTAGTTTTAGATTTAATGTGATCTGCTTTTATTCACTATCATGTTTGCTTTGATGCTTCAATTTTGTGTTAATGGATTTAAATAAAGATTTCTTTTTGGAATGCATATTTTTGTTGTTTTTATTAATAAACTGGATCATAGATACTGTATATTTGCAATATTCTGGAAAAATATGTATTCAGTAAGGCTGATTAATGGTGTCTTTAAAAACTGTCAAGTCTAAAACTCACTCTAACATCATAATTGACCAATATTTAATACTATCACAATATACTATGATATAATAGAAGAGTTTCTGCCATGGTAGTAGTTGACTGTCTTCATTCATAAGGATACTGAGTCTGTGTCAGACATGTTTGACTTGACAGACTTTACAGTAATAAAAGAAGAACTATCAAACAGTCAACCGATATCTTGGACTCTCACGTGTGTTATAGGCTGTGATTCGACGCTAAATATATATATTTTTAAATTACAAATATTACAAGTGGTACTACTTCAAGATGTAGCAGTGTTTCCCAAACTGTCTCGGGACCCCAAGGGGTGCACATGTAGTTTTTACCTAACACTACACAGCTGATTCAAATTATCAAAGCTCAATGATTAGCTTATAATTTTTTATCAGCTGTGTAAACCTAGGGCAAAAACCAAACGGCACCCTTGGGGTTCAGAGGACCGAGTTTGGAAACGCTGCTATATAGTGTAGTGACAGTCTTCTACCTCCAACCCCCTGGGAACAGAGTGAACATCTGGTAACAGTGCTGTTCTATTCTGGGACAAGCAGAACCACCCAGCCCTGTCTATGTAAATCTCAGTTTCACTCCCACAGATACCAGTCTAGTAGTTGAACAGTTTCACTGCCTGTAATACCCTGGACTGGGCCAGATGTGAGGGAGTGGACTGGTCTTAACCTCTATGGTGGATTCAGGGAGGGACTCATAACAGATATGCTACCATGTAATTAATTACAGATAAAATGGATATTATAGTTTACATAGATAGTGTATGTAGTGTACATAAGTCTCATGTTTGAATCCAGCATCATGTCTCATTCACATATCTAACAGTCAGTAACCTGCTCATGAAACAGTTAATATAACGGTAGAAGATCACAATTTAAATCAGACATTTGGTTGAGGTCCATTTTGGGACTTGTTTTGGGGGGCAGAAGTGATTGTAACTTTGAAGTAATGTTGAGGTCAGAACACCTTTTGTTTTACATCTGTAGATCTTGCTTTACATATTGACAGGTAATGTATTTCAAAACTTCAAATAAATGTTATAACACTTAAAGGCCATGACAAATATAACAAGTTAAAACCATGATGATGATGTTAATGATGATGATGATGGTCATGTGAACTGAACGATTGCTTTCTAACCATATTGTCACATGTCACAGTTGACCTCATCTAGTGTTCCATGTCACTGTCTCTTCCCCCTCAGCACCTGCAGTAGGTCCCAGCTGTAGCAGTACAGTCACTGTGGAGTCTGACTGAGGGAGGTTTTTGTACGGCTCTATATCACTGTGTGAACACCCAGACACTGTTGGGAATGTGTAAACTCTGACAGTAGTAATCTCCTGCATCTTCAGCCTGGACTCCACTGATGGTCAGAGTGAAGTCACTATGAGTTCCACTACCACTGAATCTAGATGGAGTCCCAGACTGAAGTGTTGTAGCATAGTATATAAGGAGTTTAGGAGCTCCTCCAGGTTTCTGTTGGTACCAGGCTAGGCGGGGAGAGCCTCCTGCACCATACACATCACTGCTGGTTTTACAGTTCAGAGAGACTGTCTGTCCTGGGAGAACAGCTTTCACTGCAGGGGTCTGAGTTACAGTGACCTGGCCTCTGGATTCTGAAACAGAGATGTCATGTAGAAATAGCATTCAATTGTTAATACATTTTTCCTTGTAGCATATTAAATTAAACTGTAATGAGGTTATATAGCCTAATATTGCAATTGTCCAAGTAATTTTCTGTAAAATATATTACCTTGGAGACAGAGGGCAAATATCCAGATGAAGATGGTGATAAAAGTAATGGTTGTTGTGGGTTCTGTTGTCTTGAAGGACAGCTCTCAGTCATGAAGTGTTAAACTCACAGGGCTATAAACACTCCCAGACCACTGAAGCATGTGCTGTCTATGCAGAGCATCATCACTATGCAAATAATCTTCTGGTCTTCTCCCCATCCACCATTATTCAGTAACGTGTCCTACATGTAAGTGGTCTTCCTGGACAGTCAGACTGATGTGATGTAGAAACATGATAGCTATGTAATCACTGATATGGTTTCTGATATAAGTGCTGAATGGGGACTGATATATTGACTATAGACATCTAAATATGGAGCATATTGTTATTACTGTGTAATTAAAATTATCAAAGGAACGAATAGCAAAAATCTCTGAAGCTGGAGACTCTTATCTCCCTCACTAACTTTAAGCATCAGTTGTCAGAGCACCTTACCGATCACTGCACCTGTACACAGCCCATCTGTAATTAGCCCACCCAACTACCTCATCCCCATATTGTTATTTATTTTGCTCATTTGCACCCCAGTATCTCTATTTGCACATCATCTCTTGCACATCTATCATCCCAGTGTTAATACTAATTGTAATTATTTTGCACTATGGCCTATTTATTGCCTTACCTCCATAACTTGCTACATTTGCACACACTGTATATGTATTTTCTGTTGTATTTTTGACTTTATGTTTTGTTTTACCCCATATGTAACTCTGTGTTGTTGTTTTTATTGCACTACTTTGCTTTATCTTGGCCAGGTCGCAGTTGTAAATGAGAACTTGTTCTCAACTGACTTACCTGGTTAAATAAAGGTGAAATAAAAAATATTAAACAATTAAAAAATTAGACCAGATAGCATCTGCTTTCTGTCTCCCTCCAGTGGTCAGGGTTAGTAACTTCAGTCTCTGTGTGAACTGTGTGATGCTGCTGATTGACTCTGCTCTAAAGGGGAGATCTTCAGATCTCTGATGTCTCCAGTCTCCTGCTGCTCTCTGGAACTACCACAGTGGTGTGAGGGAGGATGTATGGGTAATGTTTAAGGGCTTCATTGTATGTGTTTGAATCATGTTGATTAAATTCTAGCTATTCAAAACACAGGTCATCTTAAGGGGTTTTGATCATTGCACATCATCTCTATTCAGACTGGTTGATGGTTTTCCTTGAGTTACTCAGAGTCAACATGTAGTTAATGGTCAGGAGAAACATTTAGTGATCAGTTATGATCTAAGGTCTTCTAGACATAGCTCTAGTTTGACTCTATTGTTGTTCAGCTCTACTTCACACTGTGTCATTGTACTGAATCATCTCCTCCCCTCAGCACCTGCAGTAGGTCCCAGCTGTAGCAGTACAGTCACTGTGCAGTCTGACTGAGGGAGGTTTTTGTATGACTCTGTATCACTGTGTGAACACCCAGACACTGTTGGGATAGTGTTCACTCTGACAGTAGTAATCTCCTGCATCTTCAGCCTGGACTCCACTGATGGTCAGAGTGAAGTCACTCCCAGATCCACTGCCACTGAATCTAGATGGAGTTCCAGACTGAAGGGCTTTAGCATAGTAAATAAGGAGTTTAGGAGCTCCTCTATTGTTTAACACTAGTACTTTAGTACTATCAGTCACTATTGTATTATACTAGTACTTTAGTACTATCAGTCACTATTGTATTATACTAGTACTTCAGTACTATCAGTCCCTATTGTATTATACTAGTACTTTATTACCATCAGTCCCTATTGTATTACACTAGTACTTCAGTACTATCAGTCCCTATTGTACTGTTGACCATGATGTCCTTCTGGACAGACTGGAGAGGTGGGTTGGCCTCTCCGGTCCAGTTCTAAATTGGTTGAGGACCTATTTAACCGGTCGAGAGTTTTTTGACACCCTTGGTGACCATAATTAAGAGAAAATACATATCACAGGTGGCATTCTACAAGGTTCGATTTTGGGTCCGGTACTGTTCAGTTTATATATGTTACCATTTGGAAGCGTTATCAGAAAGCACAGCATTGATTTTCACTGCTGGCGCAGCGATACATAACTTTACATTTCTGTGTCACCAGAGGATTTTAGCTCCACTGGTAAATTATTAGACTGTATTAGTTATTTAAATACTTGGATGGCTCACAACTCCTCCTCCAGCTAAATCAAGACAAGACGGAGGTACTTATTGTTGGAGCCAAAGCACAGAGAGAGAATCTAGCCACACATTTTAATTCATGGTCAATAAAAATAAAACACCAGGAAAAAAAACTTAGGTGCTATTTTAGATTTTGAAAAAATTTTCGTACCAAACATTAAGAATGTGAGCAAAATAGCTTTTTACCACCTGAGGAACATTGCCAAGGTGAGGCCGTTTCTCTCTCAGGCTGATACAGAGCAGGCTTGACTACTGTAATGTTCTCCTGTCTGGTCTACCCAGGAAAGCCATTGGTCAATTGCAAAACACACAGAATGCTGCAGCACGGGTACTGACCAATACCAGACGGAAAGCACACACTACAACGGTTTTAAGGTCTCTCCACTGGCTGCCTGTGAGTTTTAGAATACATTTTAAGATTGGTTTTTAAATCAATCCATGATTGTGCACCCCACTACATGTCAGACATGCTTTTAAGTTATGTACCCAGTATGTCCCTCAGGTTCTCTGGCACTGGCCTTTTATCTATCCCAAAGCCTAGGACCAAGAGGCATGGAGAGGCAGCCTTTAATTATTATGCCCCCAGCCTCCAGAATAGCCTGCCAGAGAACCTGAGGGGGGCCGAAACTGTGGACATGTTTAAAAGAGGTCTTAAAACACATATTTTAGCTTTGCTTTCCTTTGGGTTCTTTTTAGTTGTTCAGTTTGTGTCATTCTTTTGTTTTTTTATATTACGTTTGTTGTGTAGTAAATATTTCAGCTTTTATTTTCATTGTTTTTTATTCGTTTCTTCCTGTAAAGCACTTTTTGTTGCATTCCATGTCTGAAATGTGATGTATAAATAAAGCTTGATTTGATTTGATTATACTAGTACTTCAGTAATATCAGTCCCTATTGTATTATACTAGCACTTCAGTACTATCAGTCCCTATTGTATTATACTAGTACTTCAGTACTATCAGGGTGGTACTGAGAGTGCTCTGTGTGTGAAGGTTCTCACTCTTGTGTGAAGGAGGTTTTTGTATGGAGACTTCCCAGAATGAATCACGTGGAGGACTTTGGAAGTGGCACAAGACTGGTGCTAAAAAGCACGTCCATTGATGTCTTTCTTCTCTGATTAAACTAAAATGTAATCATGATATTGAACAACACTTTGAGACTTTTAGGCGTATCTTTTTAGAGATTTCCGTGGACAGATTGGTAGATTGGTAAATTGTAGAGTCACCGAAGTGAGAGAATTGTTCACATACCACCAACTTTTTTGTAGCAATAAAAATATTCTAACATATGATATAAAAAGAACACATTTTGATATACAGTATTGCAGGTCAACTCATTGTTCTGTCAAGATGTAGCTACTACTATTTATATTATATAAGCAGCAGTTTGTATTGTATTCATAGTACATGTTAACACAGACATGGTTTAAAGGTGAACTTCATCTATAGTTTTGAATAGTATTTTGAAGTCATTTTGGCCTTGTATCTCAGAGTAGATTTGACATAAATTAATAGACGTTTCATGTCAGATTTGACATTGTGAATATTAAATTATGCTGTATCCAGACTACATATGGTATCTGTTCAATACATGTCTTTCTAAATTTAGGGGCGTATTCCCAGACACAGATTAAGCCTGGTCCTGGAATAAAAAGCAAACTCAATGGAGAATCGCCATTAAAGAAAAAGCTTTTTAGTCTAGGATTAGGCTTAACCTGTGTCCGGGAAACCGCCAGTGTTTTATTGCTAAACTGTAAAGTATGAATATACCTTTCATGTTTTGCCAGACTTTTTTTGTTTGCCTATTTCTTCATAGATTAAGTGTTTGGTTGTTCTAAGTTGTGCTTGGTTGTTCTTTGTACTGTAGCTAGTTGTTTAAACTGTTTACTGTCAATCTGAAATGGTTTTGGTCACTGATAACACAGTGGCCATGTCCGAATACCCATATTAGCCTACTATATACTTAAACTGCATACTCATTTTTGTGTTTGATCAAATAGAATTCACTCGTCTTTTACAACTCAAGTGTTTGACAACAGCTGATAATCAGATAAATTGACTTTCCGACTCACGTGTTTGACAACAGCTGAGTAAGGCACTCTGGGAAGAGGGAGAGGTGTACACCTGCAGGGTCACCCACGACGACACCAGTGGTTCAGTCACCTTCCGGAGAAGTCAATGTACTGTCTAGGGGCAGGAGAAGCCATTGTAGGGGTCTAGAGATTCCCCACATGGTGCTGGATCTGGAAACATTCGTGTTTTAGAGCTGAATGTTAAAGTATAATAGTGAATAATATCAGCAGTGCTGTATGCTAAATGAAATATTTTGAGATTCTGTTGTACATGTCTTCTTGACTCTGAGTTCAAATGCAGCTTGTTTTAATTTAAATATAAGCACAAGAGTTACTTTAATCATGGTTTCCAGTGATCACTGTCTCATGAAGGCAGCACATTTCATACTATTTTAGATCAATCAGGTTCTTTTATCATTTCAGCATTGTAGCATATAGCTACTCTCATGTTATCAAACAGAATTAAAAGGGCATCTGATCCAACAAATACTCTGCAATGATTTCTACAACTGAATGATCCTGTTATACTGTAGCACCAATAACAGTGATAATAATTAGTGATATTTGATAATAAACCTCTAAGATCTGCTCTCAGAACTCACACTGCTAAACTGTTACTTTCCATAACATATATATTTATAATGTTTAATTCTTTATTTATTTTTCTTTAATTATAATAACATATATACATTGCGTTCGGAAAGTATTCGGACCCCTTCCCTTTTTCCACATAAAAAAAATGTCATTTTTTTCAATTTCTTTCAAAAACATGTATGGGGATAGATCAGGTTTAATTTTGCAGATTGATTTTAACTTCAATCAATGTAATTGTCTTCATACTTCCAATCCCCCATATGTTTATTTTTTCTCGCAAATATATAATTTATATACATATATATACATACACATACATATACACATATATGCATATAAATACATATACATACATACAGTGGGGAAAAAAAGTATTTAGTCAGCCACCAATTGTGCAAGTTCTCCCACTTAAAAAGATGAGAGAGGCCTGTAATTTTCATCATAGGAACAAGTCAACTATGACAGACAAATTGAGAAAAAAAATCCAGAAAATCACATTGTAGGATTTTTAATGAATTTATTTGCAAATTATGGTGGAAAATAAGTATTTGGTCACCTACAAACAAGCAAGATTTCTGGCTCTCACAGACCTGTAACTTCTTCTTTAAGAGGCTCCTGTCCTCCACTCGTTACCTGTATTAATGGCACCTGTTTGAACTTGTTATCAGTATAAAAGACACCTGTCCACAACCTCAAACAGTCACACTCCAAACTCCACTATGGCCAAGACCAAAGAGCTGTCAAAGGACACCAGAAACAACATTGTAGACCTGCACCAGGCTGGGAAGACTGAATCTGCAATAAGTAAGCAGCTGGTTTGAAGAAATCAACTGTGGGAGCAATTATGGAAATGGAAGACATACAAGACCACTGATAATCTCCCTCGATCTGGGGCTCCAAGCAAGATCTCACCCCCGTGGGGTCAAAATGATCACAAGAACGGTGAGCAAAAATCCCAGAACCACACGGGGGGACCTAGTGAATGACCTGCAGAGAGCTGGGACCAAAGTAACAAAGCCTACCATCAGTAACACACTACGCCGCCAGGGACTCAAATCCTGCAGTGCGAGACCTGTCCCCCTGCTTAAGCCAGTACATGTCCTGGCCCGTCTGAAGTTTGCTAGAGTGCATTTGGATGATCCAGAAGAGGATTGGGAGAATGTCATATGGTCAGATGAAACCAAAATATAACTTTTTTGGTAAAAACTCAACCGTCGGGTTTGGAGGACAAAGAATGCTGAGTTGCATCCAAAGAACACCATACCTACTGCCGAAGCATGGTGGGGGAAACATCATGCTTTGGGGCTGTTTTTCTGCAAAGGGACCAGGACGACTGATCCGTGTAAAGGAAAGAATGAATGGCGCCATGTATCGTGGAGATTTTGAGTGAAAACCTCCTTCCATCAGCAAGGGCATTGAAGATGAAACGTGGCTGGGGTCTTTCAGCATGACAATGATCCCAAACACACCGCCCCGGGCAACGAAGGAGGGGCTTCGTAAGAAGCATTTCAAGGTCCTGGAGTGGCCTAGCCAGTCTCCAGATCTCAACCCCATAGAAAATCTTTTGGAGGGAGTTGAAAGTCCGTGTTGCCCAGCGACAGCCCCAAAACATCACTGCTCTAGGAGGAGATCTGCATGGAGGAATGGGCCAAAATACCAGCAACAGTGTGTGAAAACCGTGAAGACTTACAGAAAACGTTTGACCTGTGTCATTGCCAACAAAGGGTATATAACAAAGTATTGAGAAACTTTTGTTATTGACCAAATACTTATTTTCCACCATAATTTGCAAATAAATTCATTAAAAATCCTACAATGTGATTTTCTGGTACACGTCATAGTTGACGTGTACCTATGATGAAAATTACAGGCGTCTCTCATCTTTTTAAGTGGGAGATCTTGCACAATTGGTGGCTGACTAAATACTTTTTTTCCCCACTGTATTTATATACATATCCTTTTAAAAAACAAATTTTCCTTTATTACTTTCCAACCCCACCACCCCTTCGCTAATTGGCGTAAACTAGTGAACAACAACGCTTAGGCCTCTACTTCCAACTTATACATACTATATACATTTTATGGACACAGTCAATTTTACAATAATTCTATTTTGTTTGTTTTTACTCCTGAACTTCCTCTACCCTCAAACTCTCTGATCATTTTCATGATGTCCATCCAGTTTGCTTCTATATGCCATATCTTTCTAACTGTGCTCTTTCACAAAAGCACTCAACCTATAACCTATATACTTATTATGGACACAGTATGCTTTACATTAGTTATCTTGTTGTTATTAGTTGTTGTTAGTTTTTATTAGTCCCATCTTTCAGCTCCATTCAACACCTCCCATCTATCTCTTAACACCATCCATATTGGATTTCTATTTGCCATATATTTTTCAACTATTGTCAGTAGTTCCGATGTGGATGTGGTGGAGGAGTCAGGCGCAGGACACAGAGGATACGTCCAAAATACTTTAATAGTCCCAAGTGCAACAAACAAACACGACCTCGAAAACAGACGGAGGCGAGGCAATTACGCAAACACGCGTAAACAATAATCCAACATAGGCAGAGTGCAAACACGCAGCTCCGCACGACAGGCAGAAATAACAACACACAATCAGACTAATGCAAAACAAGGAACTTATAAGACAAGTAATCAACACACAAATGGACACAGGTGTAAAAGACAGACGAAAGCAATCACACTACGAAACATAGAGCGGTGGCAGCTAGTACTCCGGGACGGCGAATGCAAGCCTGCCCGAACCAGGAGGAGGAGCAGTCTCGGCAGAATCCGTGGACAGTACCCCCTTGACGCGCGGCTCCAGCCGTAGCGGAACCCGGCCTCGGGGAGGCCAGGAGGACGCTGGGACCCGGGCGCGTGGGATGCCCACGGTGGAACTCAGTCAGGAGGGATGGATCGAGGATGTCCCTCCTGGGCACCCAGCACCGTTCCTCCGGACCGTACTCCCTCCCACTCCACGAGATACTGGAGACCACTCATCCGGCGCCGAGTCCAAGATGGTCCGGACCCTGTACGCCGGGACCCCCTCGATGTCCAAAGGGGGCGGAGGGGTCTCTCCTATCTCATCTTCTTGGAGTGGGCCAGCTACCACCGGCTGAGAAGAGACACATGGAACAAGGGAAATTTTCTCTGTAGGCAGTTGTAACCTGTAACACACCTCGTTCAATCTTCTCAGGACTTTGAAGGGCCTCTCACAAACCGCCGACCCAGCTTCCGGCAGGGCAGGCGGAGGGGCAGGTTTCGAGTCGAGAGCCAGATCTCGATCTCCCGGTGCGTACACCGGTCCTCACTGCGGTGGCGATCAGCGCCGCTTTTTGTTGACGGATGGACGCTGCAGATGGACATGGGCAGCGTCCGACGTCTCCTCCGAGCGCCGAATCCACTCGTCCACCGCAGGGGCCTCGATCTGGGCTCGTGCCATGGTGCCAGGACCGGCTGATAACCTAAAACACACTGGAAAGGTGTTAAATTGGTGGAGGAGTGGCGGAGAGAGTTCTGGGCCATCTCTGCCCAGGGGGATGAACCTAGACCACTCCTCCGGCCGGTCCCGGCAATAGGACCTCAAAATCTACCCACATCCTGGTTGGACACGTTCCACCTGCCCATTGCTCTCTGGGTGGTACCCCGAGGTAAGGCTTACCGAGACCCCCAAGCGCTCCATGAACGCCCCCAAACTCTGGAGGTGAACTGGGGACCTCGGGTCAGACACAATATCCTCGGGAACCCCATAGTGCCGGAACACATGGGTAAATAGGGCCTCAGCGGTCTGTAGGGCAGTAGGGAGACCCGGCATTGGGAGGAGACGACAGGCCCCCGGAAAACCAATCCACAACGACCAAAATGGTGGTATTCCCCTGGGAGGGGGGTAGGTCGGTTACAAAATCCACCGATAGGTGGGACCATGGTCGTTGTGGAACGGGAGGGATGTAACTTACCCCTGGGCAAATGTCTAGGCGCCTTACACTGGGCACACACCGAGCAGGAGGAGACATAAACCCTCACATCCTTAGCTAACGTTGGCCACCAGTATTTCATGCTAAGGCAGTGCACTGTCGGCCAATACCTGGATGTCCAGAGGAGGGTGATGTATGAGCCCAATAAATAAGACGATCACGAACCTCGAGCGGAACGTACGTCCACCCACAGGGCACTAGGGGGAGTAGGTTGGTACGCAGTGCCCGCCGATTCCCGCACGACCCCCATACCACCGGAGCCACCAAACAAGACTCCGGCAGTAGCTGGAAGTAGGCTCATTGGACCTCTCCTCTGTGTCATACCACCGGGACAGGGCGTCTGCCTTACCATTCTGGGACCCTGGGATGTATGTGATCTTAAAAACAAACCGGGTTAGGAACATGTTCCACCTAGCCTGACGAGGGTTCAATCTCCTAGCTGCCCGGATGTACTCCAGGTTACGGTGATCAGTCAGAATGAGGAAAGGGTGTTGAGCCCCCTCAAGCCAATGCCCCCTTGAGCCAAGCCACACCTTTAGGGCCTGGACTACGGCTAACAGCTCCCTGTCCCCAACGTCATAATTGCGCTCCGCCGAGCTGAGCTTCTTGGAGTAGAACGCACAGGGGCGGAGTTTAGGTGGCGTGCCGGACCGTTGTGACAGGACTGCCCCAATACCGGTCTCGGACGCGTCTACCTCTACTTGGAATGGTAAAGAGGGATCCGGATGCGCCAGCACCGGGGCCGAGGGAACAGGTTCTTCAGTTTGCACAAATGCCCTGTCCGCCTCAGCCGACCACTGCAAACGAACCGGACCCCCTTTAGGAGGGACGAATGGGAGCTGCAACTTGTCCAAAACCCCGAATAAATCCTCCGGTAGTAATTAGTAAAACCCAAGAACTGCTGCACCTCTTTTACAGTGGTTGGAGTTTGCCAATTACGCACGGCGAACACGGTCTACCTCTATCTCCACACCAGACGCGGACAACCGATAACTCAAAAAGGAGACGGACTCCTGGAAGAACAGGCATTTCTCTGCCTTGACATACAAGTCATGCTCCAACAGTCTTTCTCAACACTCGGCGCACTCAGGGCTACATGCTCGGCTCGTAGAAGAGTACACTAGGATGTCGTCGATGTACACTACTACACCCTGCCCATGCATGTCCCGGAAAATCTCGGTCAACAAAGGATTGGAAGACTGAAGGAGCATTCATTAACCCGTATGGCATGACGAGATACTCAGTAATGACCCGAGGTGGTGCTAAATGCTGTTTTCCATTCATCCCCTCCCTAATGCGCACCAGATTGTACGCGCTCCTGAGATCCAACTTTGTGAAGAACTGCGCCCGCGTAACGATTCCGTCATCGTCGCAATCAGTGGAAGTGGGTAACTGTACTTAACTGTGATCTGATTGAGACTACGGTAATCAATACAGGCGAATCCCCGGCCTTCTTTTCAAAGAAGAAACTCGAGGAAACCGGGGAAGTGGAGGACTGTATGTATCCCTGTGCCAAGGACTGGGCTTGTAAGTCTCCACAGCCGCTGTCTCCTCTTGAGACAGGGGATACACACGACTCCGTGGAAGAGCTTCGCCCTGTTTGGAGATTTATCGCACAGTCCCCCTGTCTATGAGGTGGTAGCGTGTTGCCCCTCGATTTGCTGAACACAAGTGCTAAGTCCTCATACTCAGGGGAATGCGCAGTGTGGGCACTTGGTTCGGACTCTCTACCGAGGTCGCTCCCTATGGAAACACCTAGACATCTCCCTACACACTGGGCAGACCACTCCATAAGAGCCCTCTGTTGCCACGCAATGGTAGGATCATGGGTGCTTAACCAGGGAAGCTCCAACACCAGGTACGCAGGAGAGTCAATCAGATAAAACTGAATGATCTCCTCATGACCCTCGTCGTCATCGCCAGTGGTGCTGAGACCTCCTGATCAGGCCTGACCCCAACGGGCCGGCTGTCTAAGGCGTGGACAGGAAATGGAGCTTCTACCGCCGAAGGGGAATTCCTAACCCACAACAAAATGCCGATCAATAAAGTTCCCAGCTGCGCCTGAATCTACTAGCGCCTTATGCTGAATGGGGCTGCCACCTGTGGAAATCTCACAGGAATACTCATGTGACCAACAGAAAGCTCTGGGTAAGTGGGGGCGAGCCTACTCACCTGAAATGACTCCCCAGTGCGTGACCTGTTGTCCCCTCTCCCAGGGAGACCCTTCCCAGCACCTGGCAGCGGTGTGTCCTCCACGGCCACAGTTGGTGCAGGGATGGCCCCCTCGGGTTCTCTCTCCCTCCTCTCTGGGCGCCAGCACCCCCCGAGCTCCATGGGAATCGGCCGGAGGGCTGGAGGGTGGAATGGACGACCCCACTGGGACGTCCGCGGGTAGCCAGCAGGGTGTCTAGACGGATGGAGATGACCACCAACTGGTCGAACCACAGGTTGGTGTCCTGCAGGCCAGCTCACGAGAACGCCCTCTCGTAGGCTACACCGGTAGTGGTCGATGAGGGCCCTCTCATTCCACCCCGCATCCGTCGCACGTCCGGAACTCCAGTGCGAACTCCTGTGCGCCTCTTCTGTCGGAGGTGGAACAGACGCTCCGCCGATTTCCCCTCAGGTGGATGATCAAAGACAGCCCTGAAGCGGCGGGAGAACTCCGCGTAGGTGATGGTAGTGGCGTCTATTCCCCTCTATACTGTGATGTTTCACAAAAGTTCTGAACCCTTCTATTCTCATTGTTTGAAAATAAACATTTTTGCCAAAAGTATTTTTATATTATTGATCGATTGACTATGACTTTTCAGATCACCCAGTAATGCTTTTTCCACATTTTGTTACGTTACTGCTTATTCTAAAATTGATTTTCTTTTTTTATGTCCTCATCAATCTATACACAATACTCCATAACGACAAAGCGAAAACAGGTTTTTAGAAATGTTTGCAAATTTATTAAAAATAAAACACAGAAATACCTTATTTAAATAAGTATTCAGACCCGTTGCTATGAGACTTGACATTGAGCTCAGGTGCATCCTGTTCCAATTGACCATCCTTAGAGATGTTTCTACAACTTCATAGGAGTCCACCTGTGGTAAATTCAATTGTAGGACATGATTCCTGGAAAGGCACACACCTGTTCTATATTAAGGTCCCACAGTTGACAGTGCATGTCAGAGCAAAAACCAGAGGTCAGAAGGAATTGTCAAGGCACAGATCTGGGGAAGGGTACTAAAACATTTCGTGCAGCATTGAAGGTCCCCAAGAACACAGTGGCCTCCATCATTCTTAAATGGAAGAAGTTTGGACCAGCAAGACTCTTCCTAGAGCCGGCTGCCCAGCCAAACTGAGCAATCAGGGGATAAGGGCCTTGGTCAGGAGGTGACCAGAACCTGATGAGTCACTCTGACAGAGCTCCAGAGCTTCTCTGTGGAGATGGGAGAACCCTTACAGGACGATCACCATCTCAGCAGCACTCCACCAATCAGGCCTTTATGGTAGAGTGGCCAGACGGAAGCAATTCCTCAGTAAAAGGCACAACAGCCCGTTTGGAGTTTGCCAAAAGGCACCTAAAGGACTCTCAGACCATGGAAACAAGATTATCTGGTCTGACAGGGAAACCAAGATCGAACTCTTTTGGACTGATTGCCAAACGTCACGTCTGGAGGAAACCTGGCACCATCCCTAAGGTGAAGCATGGTGGTGGTAGCATCATGCTGTGGGGATGTTTTTCAGTGGCAGGGACTGGGAAACTAGTCAGGATCATGGGAAAGATAAACGGAACAAAGTACAGAGAGATCCTTGATGAAAACCTGCTTCAGAGCGCTCAGGACCTCAGACTGTGGCAAAGGTTCACATTACAACAGGACAACGACCCTAAGCACACAGCTAAGACAATGCAGGAGTGGCTTCGGGACAAGTCTCTGAATGTCCTTGAGTGGCCCAGACAGATATAATATACATTTGCAAAAATGTATAAAAATCAGTTTCTGCTTTGTCATTATGGGGTATTGTGTGTAGATTGACGAGGGACACAAAAACTATTTAATAAATGTTAGAATAAGGTTGTAACGTAACAAAATGTGGAAAAACTCAAGGGGTCTGAATACTTTACAAATGCACTGTATTAATAATGTTTAATTCCTAATATGATTTTATTATATTAGATGTTTTAGCAATGGTTTTCAACATTGTTTAGTCTACCCTTCTCCATTATATTTCCCCTGGTCTTCTCTAACTCCATCCCCCTGGGAACAGAGCGAATATCTGGTGACAGTGCTGCTCTATTCTGGGACAAGCAGAACCACCCAGCCCTGTCTATGCAAATCTCAGTTTCACTCCTATAGCTACCAGTATAGCAGTTGAACAGTTTCACTGCGAAATACCCTGGACTGGGCCAGATGTGAGGGAGTGGGACTGGTTTTAACCTCTATGGTGGATTCATGGAGGGATGCAATAACAGATATTCCACCATGTAATCTATGACTGAAAAATTGATATTATACATAATGTAGATATGTCTAATGCCTGAACCCAGCATCATGTCTTATCCACAGATGTAACAGTCAGTAACTTGCTCATCAAAATAGTTAGTATAATGCCAGATGATCACATCAATATTTGGTTGTGAGGTGCATATGGGGATTGTATCTTGGGGTTCTGATGCTGATGTAACATCACCTTCTTTTTCTTTACTTCTGTACATTTTATTTTGCATATTGGACTGGTATTGTGGGTATTTCAGAACTTCAAATAACTTTTGTAGGTGCACTACAATAATGATGATGATGGGGAACATGTGATTTGAATGATGCTTTCTAAACATATTCAAAGTTGACTTCACTAACCAGTCTTCCGTGTCACTGTCTCTTGTATGACAGAACCTCAGGTTGTTTTAATGGGTTATAATCATGTTATATAATCTCAGTGAATATGGTTGAATCTTTGCTTGAAACTTACTACCTGACTGGCGGACCTTGCAGAGACTGGAATATTAACTCTGAAATAATGTGAGACATTATTTCACATAGATGGAGTCCATTCAACTTATTATCTGAACTGTTTGCCATAGCAAAAGGGAAAGAAATGTATGTAGTCTGGAGCTATGGTTGTTCAGGAATGCTTTAACACAAAGGTGGATTAATTGACATTATTGTCAGCATCACTGATATATTTAGCTCAGTGTATTTTAGTTCAGTCAGTGATCCATATCACTGTCTCTTCCCCCCCAGCACCTGCAGTAGGTCCCAGCTGTAGCAGTACAGTCACTGTGCAGTCTGACTGAGGGAGGTTTTTGTACAGCTCTGTATCACTGTGTGAACACCCAGTCACTGTTGAGGTAGTGTTCACTCTGACAGTAATAATCTCCTGCATCTTCAGCCTGGACTCCACTGATGGTCAGAGTGAAATCACTATTAGTTCCACTACCACTGAATCAAGATGGAGTCCCAGACTGAAGTGTTGTAGCTTGGTAAATAAGGAGTTTAGGAGCTCCTCCAGGTTTCTGTTGATACCAGGCTAGATGGTTATTGCTATAGACATCACTGCTGGTTTTACAGTTCTGAGAGACTGTCTGTCCTGGGAGAACAGCTTTCACTGCAGGGTCTGAGTTTATTTTTATTTTTTATTTATTTCACCTTTATTTAACCAGGTAAGCCAGTTGAGAACAAGTTCTCATTTACAACTGCGACCTGGCCAAGATAAAGCAAAGCAGTGCGATAAAAACAACAACACAGAGTTACATATGGGGTAAAAAAAAAAAACATAAGGTCATAAATACAACAGAAAATATATATACAGTGTGTGCAAATGTAGCAAGTTATGGAGGTAAGGCAATAAATAGGCTATAGTGCAAAATAATTACAATTAGTATTAACACTGGAATGCTAGATGTGCAAGAGATGATGTGCAAATAGAGATACTGGGGTGCAAAAGAGCAAAACAAACAACAATATAGGGATGAGGTAGTTGGGTGGGCAATTTCAGATGGGCTGTGTACATGTGCAGTGATCGGTAAGGTGCTCTGACAACTGATGCTTAAAGTAAGTGAGAGGGAGATAAGAGTCTCCAGCTTCAGAGATTTTTGCAATTCGTTCCAGTCATTGGCAGCAGAGAACTGGAAGGAATGGCGGCCCAAAGGAGGTGTTGGCTTTGGGAATGACCAGTGAGATATACCTGCTGGAGCGCAGACTACGGGTGGGTGCTGCTATGGTGACCAATGAGCTAAGATAAGGCGGGGATTTGCCTAACGGCAGTGATTTATAGATGGCCTGGAGCCAGTGGGTTTGACAGCAAACATGTAGTGAGGACCAGCCAACAAGAGCGTACAGGTCACAGTGGTGGGTAGTGTATGGGGCTTTGGAGACAAAACGGATGGCACTGTGATAGACTACATCCAAATTGCTGAGTAGAGTGTTGAGGCTATTTTTGTAAAATGACATCGCGAAGTCAAGATCGGTAAGGATAGTCAGTTTTACAAGGGAGGGCATGTTGTGGCAGCATGAGTGAAGGGAGGCTTTGTTGCGGAAATAGGAAGCTCGATTCTAGATTTAACTTTGGATTGGAGATTCTTAATGTGAGTCTGGAAGGAGAGTTTACAGTCTAACCAGACACCTAGGTATTTGTAGTTGTCCACATACTCTAGGTCAGACCCGTGAGAGTGGTGATTCTAGTTGGGTGGGCGTTGCTAAGCAGCGTTCGATTGAAGAGCATACATTTAGTTTTACTAGTGTTTAAGAGCAGTTGGAGGCTACTAAAGGAGTGTTGTATGGCATTGAAGCTCGTTTGGAGGTTTGTTAACACAGTGTCCAAATGAAGGGCCAGATGTGTATACAAAATGGTGTCGTCTGCGTAGAGGTGGATCTGAGAGTCACCAGCAGCAAGAGCGACATCATTGATATACACGGAGAAAAGAGTCGGCCCAAGAATTGAACCCTGTGGCACCCCCATAGAGACTGCCATAGGTCCAGACAACAGGCCCTCGATTTCACACATTGAACTCTATCTGAGAAGTAGTTGGTGAACCAGGCGAGGCAGTCATTTGAGAACCAAGGCTATTTAGTCTGCCAATAAGAATGCGGTGGTTGACAGAGTCGGAAAGCCTTGGCCAGGTCGATGAAGACGGCTGCACAGTACTGTCTATTATCAATCTGGTTATAATATCGTTTGACCTTGAGCGTGCGCTGAAGTGCACCCGACCAGCTGGAAACCGGATTGCATAGCGGAGAAGGTACGGTGGGATTAAATGGTTGGTGATCTGTTTGTTAACTTGGCTTTCAAATACTTTCAAAGGCAGGGCAGGATGGATATAGGTCTGTAACAGTTTGGATCTAGAGTGTCACCCCCTTTGAAGAGGGGATGGTCAGCAGCCTTCAACTCTGGGATCTCAGGCGTTACGAAAGAGAGGTTGAACAGGCTAGTAATAGGGGGTTTCGCGACAATTTCTGCGTGCTAGTTTTAGAAAGAAAGGGTCCAGATTTGTCTCAGCCAGCTGATTTGTAGGGGTCCAGATTTTGCAGCTCTTTCAGAACATACTGTCTGAATTTCTGTGAAGGAGAAGCCGGGGGCATGGGCAAGTTGCAGCGAGGGTGCAGAGTTGGTGGCGGGTAGTGTGCCAGGTGGAAAGCATGACAGCCGTAGCAAAATGCTTGTCTGAAATTCTCGATTATTGTAGATTTATCGGTGGTGATAGTGTTTCCTAGCCTCAGTGCAGTGGCAGCTGGGAGGAAGTGCTCTTATTCCCTCCATGGACTTTACAGTGTCCCAAAACTTTTTGGAGTTAGTGCTACAGGATGCAAATTTCGTGTTTGAAAATGTTAGCCTTGCTTTCTTGACTGCTTGTGTATATTGGTTCCTAACTTCCCTGAAAAGTTGCATATCGCGGGGGCTATTTGATGCTAATGCAACACGCCACAGGATGTTTTTGTGCTGGTCAAGGGCAGTCAAGTCTGAGGAGAAAACCAGGGGCTATATCTGTTCTTAGTTCTGTATTTTTTGAATGGGGCATGTTTATTTAAGATTGAGAGGAAATTACTTTTAAAGAACAACCAGGCATCCTCTACTGACGGAATGAGATCTATATCCATCCAGGATACCTGGGCCAGGTCAATTGGGAAGGCCTGCTCGCTAAAGTGTTTTAGGGAGCGTTTGACAGTGATGAGGGTGGGTCGTTTGACCGGGGACCAGTTACGGGACGACAGGCAATAAGGCAGTGATTGCTGAGATCCTGGTTGAAGACAGCGAGGTGTATTTAGAGGATAAGTTAGTCAGGATGATATCTGAGGGTACCCATGTTTACGGATTTAGGGTTGTACCTGGTAGGTTCGCTTTGATAATTTGTGTGAGATTGAGGGCATCTAGTTTGGATTGTAGGATGGCCCAGGAGTGTTAAGCATATCCCAATTTAGGTCACCAAACAGTAAGAACTCTAGAGGATAAGTGGGGGCAATCAATTCACATATGGTATCCAGGGCACAGCTGGGGCCTGAGGGGGGTCTGTAGCAAGCGGCAACAGTGAGAGACTTATTTCTGGAAAGGTGGATTTTAAAAAGTAGAAGCTCAAACTGTTTGGGCACAGACCTAGATAGTATGATAGAGCTCTGCAGGCTCTCTCTACAGTAGATTGCAACTCCACCCCCCTTTGGCAGTTCTATCTAGATGGAAAATGTTATAGTTAGGATTGGAAATTTCAGAATTTTTGGTGGCTTTCCTAGGCCAGGATTCAGACACTGCTAGAACATCAGGGTTGACGGAGTGTGCTAACGCAGTGAATAACTCAAACCTAGGATGTAGACTTCCTGATATTTACGTGCAAGAAACCAAGACTTTGCGATTCCAGAAGTCAGCAAATGATAGCGCCTGGGGAGTAGAGTGATACTGAGGGCTGCAGGGCCGGTTAGCTCTCTACATCACCAGAGGAACAGAGGGAGGACTAGAATAAGGATACGGCTAAAGGCTTTAAGTGACCTGGCCTCTGGATTCTGAAACAGAGATGGCATGTGAAATAGCATTCAATTGTTAATAAGTTTTTCCATTTAGCATATGAAATTAAACTGTAATGAGGTTATATAGCTACATATTGCAATTGTCCGGGTCGTTTTCTGTAAAATATATTACCTTGGAGACAGAGGGCAAATATCCAGATGAAGATGGTGATAAAAGTCATGGTTGTTGTGGGTTCTGTTGTCATGAAGGACAGCTCTCAGTCATGATGTTAAACTCACAGGGCTATAAACACTCCCAGATCACTGAAGCATGCTGTCTATGCAGAGCATCATCACTATGCGTGCAAATAATCTTCGGTCTTCTCCCCATCCACCATTATTCAGTAAAGTGTCCTACATGTAAGTAGTCTTCCTGGACAGTCAGACTGATGTGATGTAGAAACATGATAGCTATGTAATCACTGAAATGGTTTCTGATATAAGTGCTGAATGGGGACTGATATAATGACTATAGACATCTACAAGTGGATCATAACATTATTACTGCTTTTAGACCAGATAGTATCTGCTTTCTGTAGCAGTACAGTCACTGTGCAGTCTGACTGAGGGAGGTTTTTGCTACAGCTCTGCACTCAAAGCTGTGTGAACACAAATGTACTATTTGGATAGTGGAAACTCTGACAGTAGTAATCTCCTTGCATCTTCAGCCTGGACTCACTGATGGTCAGAGTGAAGTCACTATGAGATCCACTACCACTGAATCTAGATGGGAGTCCCAGACTGAAGTGTTGTAGCATAGTAAATAAGGAGTTTAGGAGCTCCTCCAGGTTTCTGTTGATACCAGGCTAGATAGTTTTTGCTATAGGACATCACTGCTGTTTACAGTTCAGAGATACTGTCTGTCCTGGAGAGAACAGCTTTCACTGCAGGGGTCTGAGTTACATGTGACCTGGCCTCTCAATTCTGAAAAAAGAGATGTCATGTAGAAATAACATTCGAATTGTTAATACATTTTTCCATGTAGCATATGAAATTAAGCTGTAATGAGGTTATATAGCCTAATATTGCAATTGTCCCAGACTGAAGTGTTTTAGCATAGTAAATAAGGCGTTTACTAGTATTATACTCTATTGTATAATATTAGTGCTTTATTACCATCAGTCCCTATTGTATTTTACTAGTACTTCAATACTATCAGTCCCTATTGTATTATACTAGTACTTCAGTACTATCAGTCCCTATTGTATTACACTAGTACTTCAGTACTATCAGTCCCTATTGTACTGTTGACCATGATGTCCTTCTGGACAGACTGGAGAGGTGGGTTGGCCTCTCCGGTCCAGTTCTGAATTGGTTGAGGACCTATTTAACCTGTCGAGAGTTTTTAGACACCCTTGGTGACCATAATTAAGAGAAAATACAAATCACAGGTGGCATTCTACAAGGTTCGATTTTGGTTTCAGTACTGTTCAGTTTACATATGTTACCATATGGAACTGTTATCAGAAAGCACACATTGATTTTCACTGCTGCGCAGCGATGCACAACTTTACATTTCTGTGGCACCAGAGGATTTCAACTCCATGGATAAATTATTAGACTGTATTAGTTATTTAAATACTTGGATGGCTCACAACTTCCTCCAGCTAAATCAAGACAAGACGGAGTGTCACGTTCGTTGAGAGACGGGTCAGACCAAGGTGCAGCGTGGTATGCGTACATGTTTATTAGAACGAATAAACACTAGACAAAACAACAAAGCAACGTAACGCGAAGCTCAACAGTGGCTACACACAACAAGCCAAACACGAGTCAAGATCCCACAACTATGGTAGGCAACCAGCCTACCTAAGTATGATCCCCAATCAGAGACAACGATCGACAGCTGCCTCTGATTGGGAACCACACCCGGCCAATATAGATCTAAACATACTAGATCTCCACATAGAATTACACATTACATAGATACTCACACCTTGACCAAAACCAACTAACGAACTCTATGTCAGGGCGTGACACGAGTGACTTATTGTTGGAGCCAAATAACAGAGAGAGAGAATCTAGTCACACATTTTAATTAAAGGCAATAAAGATAAAACACCAGGTAAAAAAAACCTAGGTGTTATTTTCAGATTCTGAATAAAATTTCGAATCACACATTAGGAATGTGACCAAAATAGCTTTTTACCACCTGAGGAACATTGCCATGATGCGGCCGTTTCGCTCTCAGACTGATACAGAGGGACTCATCAATGCTTTCAATACAAGCAGGCTTGACTGCTGTGATGCTCTCTGTCTGGTCTACCCATGAAAGCCATTGGTCAACTGCAAAACATACAGAATGCTGCAGCACGGGTACTGATCAAGACCAGACGTAGAGTATACATTACAGCGCTTTAAAGATCTCTGCACTGGCTGCCTGTGAGTTTTATAATTAATTTTAAGATTGTTTTTTAAATCAATCCATGATTGTGCACCCCAATACATGTCAGACATGCTTTTAAGTTATGTTCCCAGTAGGTCCCTCAGGTCCTCTGGCAGTGGCCTTTTAACTATCCCAAAGCCTAGGACGAAGAGACATTGAGAGGCAGCCTTTAGTTATTATGCCCCCAGCCTCAGGTATAGCCTGCCAGAGAACCCGAGGGGGACGAAAATGTGGAAATATTTAAAAGAGATCTTAAAACATATCTAGTAGTAGTTGTTGTTGTAGTAGTAGTAGTAGTAGTAGTTGTTGTTGTTTTTGTTGTAGTAGTAGTAGTAGTAATAGTAGTAGCTGACCCTCTCCTCTCTTCTTCTCCCTCTCTTCTCTCTCCTCTCTCTCCTCAGTAGTTGTAGTAGTTGTAGTAGTAATAGTAGTAATAGTAGTAGTAGTTGTAGTAGTTGTTGTAGTAGTAGTAGTAGTAGTAGTAGTAGTAGTAGTAGTAGTAGTAGTAGTAGTAGTAGTAGTAGTAGTAGTAGTAGTAGTAGTAGTAGTAGTTGTTGTTGTTGTTGTTGTAGTAGTAGTAGTAGTAATAGTAGTAGTTGATGACCCTCTCCACTCCTCTTCTCCCCTCTCCTCACCTACTATAGAGTTGTGGTAGCTGACCCGCCTCTCTCCTCCAGCTAGTCTCCCTGTCAGGAGGAGGAGGAGGAGGAGGAGGAGGAGTAGTAGTACCACCTTGAAAGCAAGTGTCCAGATGGTGATAAAGTCATGGTTGTTGTGGGGTTCTGTTGTCATGAAGGACAGCTCTCAGTCATCAAAGTGTTAAACTCACAGCGCTATAAACATTCTTAGAGCAGATGCATTATGCAAATGAGTGTTTCAAATCTATTTCAGTTTCCAAGTAGGCTCCCATCATAAGAATATAATTCTCTTGCATAAGTTTGCTTTTCTAATAATAGTAATTAGGTGGGTGCTTATATTTGTCCTATTTCACACGTGTATTATATGGGGATTGGATATGTTTTTTGGGGGGGATATCCCAACTCCCCCTGAGACATCCTCAGAGAGTGGGGTCACGGCCAGCATCTGCCATTATAAACGGCGACCCTGGAGCAATTAGGGTTAAGTGCCTTGCTAAAGGCACATCGACAGATGTTTGCCGTGTCGTCCTGGGGATTTGAACTAGCAGCCTTTGGTAACTAGGCCAACGCTCTAACATCAAACAGCAACTTTTACTCAAATAACTTATGTATGGCAACTTTTATGTCACACCACCATTTATTTTTATTCTGATGATGATCAGACATAATTAACTGTCTGTTCACTCATGCTTGGTCACTTATGTAAGTTCCTCTAATCAGTTAGTGAACACTTCTCTAAACTAAAGCTGGTAGGATTCCTCTGGTAGTGTTTTCTGTCTGTGACTTTACCACAACTGTTAAATCTGAGATCAACATCTTTAATAAAGGAATATACAACATGGATCACTATCAGTACAGCTGCTGCTGTTGTCTTTCATATGGACAATATGGAGGAATACTAGCAACACTGGATCTAATGCTGGACTGTACCTACAGACTAGGAGAACATCTGATACACAGAGGAAGGAAAAAATACTAATATCTGGTTTTAAGATACAAATCTTATTTGTATTATCTAGAAACAGCTTATATAAAGTGTTTGTTCTACCTGGAAGATGTTAAAGTGTATTTGTGTTGATTATGATTCTGTATGAGTGATCTTCACTGTAACAGCTGCAGCATCACAACACAGAGAGGTTTTTGTACGAGCAGTAACAGGGATTGTATCACTGTGGGACACTTTTGGTAGCGGCACCAGACTAGATGTTGGAAGTAAGTAACAAGCTCACTTGATATTTCTTTCTGATTACACTTATTAAGTATGTTATTCTTACACTCTGTCTATGAAAAATATTGCGATTTTAGATTTTCAAAATGTTTTAATTGCTTTTGACTGACCCTTCGTTCTAATAAAATGTTATTGAATCGAAATGTTAAATTGTAGGTTTATTTTTGTCTGATTTGTATGATTGCAGAATATAACTCTTAATTTTGGTAGGATCACTATTTAATAGCATTGGATATAGTAGTCATTATTGCTGTATTGAGTTCATGGTAGCCTTCACTGTTAGTGTGAAGACAAAAGGTCTCAGTTATGTTTGTAACCAACTTCATGAACTAACATGGTTGATATGTGATTAAAACTAATTTATGCTCAGATTTTGCAAATACTATGAATATGGCAAGGCTATTGTGATCAGATTCATTCCTAAACAATATCTGTATGACATGTATAACTGATGCTGTATGACTTGTAACTCTACTTATTTAATACTTGTTCGGTTCATTATTCTGCTTTATCATATTACAGTTTGTGTTTTATCCATCTTTACCAATCTAACTTTTACATATATTTAGAAGGCATTTCCAAATCACTTTATTTTGATTTGTCCTTTGCTGAAGATAAGCTCTTACTGTAACTGTACTTGATGTAGTTACTTAGTTGATGTGTTCTGTTTGTTCCAGGTAACAGTTCCCCCACCCTCACCGTCCTGCCCCCCTCTAGTGAGGAACTGTCCAGTACACACTGACGTGTCTGGCCAACAAGGGCTTCCCCTCAGACTGGACCATGAGCTGGAAAGTGGACGGGACCAGCAAGAAGCAGGAGGCCAGTCCCAGGGTCCAGGAGAAGGATGGCCTGTACAGCTGGAGCAGCACCCTGACTCTCACTGCCCAGGAGTGGACCAAGGCAGGAGAGGTGACCTGCTGAAGCCCAGCAGAAATCCCCAGACTCCAGTCACAAGACCCTGAGGAGGGCTGACTGTTCTGGGTAGGACCCCTCAGTCACACACCCCCTGTGGAGAGAGGATGCTGGTTCCTCTGCTTTGATTAGCTTTGATCTAAAATCAGTAATTCTCTGATTTAGAGATCACCCTGGTGTAGACTAACAGGGGCTTGCTTGAGGTTCATGTGTCAATCCATTCTGTAGATTGAGATTGTGTTAGTTTAGATTTGATGTGATCTGCTTTTATTCCCTATCATGTTTGCTTTGATGCTTCGATTGTGTGATAAATGGATTAAAATAAAGACTTATTTTGGAATGCATATTTTGTTGTGTTTATTAATAAATGGATCATAGATACTGTATATTTGCAATATTCTGGAAAAATATGTATTCAGTAAGGCTGATTAATGGTGTCTTTGAAAAACTGTCAAGTCTAAAACTCACTCTAACATCATAATGGACCAGTATTTAAACTATCACAATATATTATGATATAATAGAAGAGGTTCTGCCATGGTAGTAGTTGACTATCTTCATTCATCAGGATCTGAGTCTGTGTCAGACCTGTTTGACTTGACAGACTTTACAGTAATAAAAGAAGAACTATCAAACAGTCAACCGATATCTTGGACCTCTCACGTGTGTTATAGGCTTTGATTTGAAGCAAAAATAAAATACAAATACAAATATTACAAGTGGTACTACTTTAAAATTTAGCAGCGTTTTCCCCATATAGGTCTCTCAAGGGTTGCACATTTGGTTTTATATCCTAACACTACACAGCTGATTCAAATTATCATAACTTGATGATTAGTTGATTATTTGAATCAGGTGTGGGTGCTAGAGCAAAAACCAAAACGTGCACCCCTTGGAGTCCCGAGGACCGAGTTTGAAACGCTGTTACAGTGAATGTAGTGACAGTCTTCTACCTCCAGACCCCCTGGGGACAGAGTGAACATCTGGTGACAGTGCTGCTCTATTCTGGGACAAGCAGAACCACCCAGCCCTGTCTATGGAAATCTCAGTTTCAATCCACAGATACCAGTCTAGTAGTTGAACAGTTTCACTGCCTGTAATACGACCTGGACTGGGCCAGATGTGAGGGAGTGGACTGGTTTTACTGTAACTGTCACGATCGTTGGAGGAAGTGGACCAATGCGCAGCGTGATGAGTGAACATAGCTTTTAATTTAGATTCACCACACTAACAAAACAACAAAACATACGTGAAATCCTAAGTAACAGACACAAACCATACACGGAACACAATTCCACAAAACACTGTGGAAACAGGCTGCCTAAGTATGGTTCCCAATCAGAGACAACAAGCAACAGCTGATACTGTTGCCTCTGATTGAGAACCACCCCGCCAACACAGAAACACGAGCTAGATAATCAGCCTAGAACCCAAAAACATACGAAACAACACCCTGGCTCAACATAACGGAGTCCCAGAGCAGGGCGTGACAGTAACCCCCAAAGGCGGGGACTGCGACTGCACAAACATAAACCGAACAGGGGAGGGTCGGGTGGGCATTCCTCCTCGGAGGCGGTTCCGGCTCGGGCTGACCACCACCCTCCGTAGCGCCCTGGTCCGGTCTGGCCCCGCTGGCTGGAGCTGGACTGACATCGGTGAGCCGGTTGCTTAGGCTCGATGTGGAGCAGCTGACCAGTACCTGACCAGGCACCGGTGACCCAGGCACGGGGCTGTATGCCGACTGGACGACGCGCACCACATGCTTGGGTGCGAGAGCAGGAAACGGGCCGGACCGGCTGGCGATTCACACCACAGGCTTGAGTGCGGGGAACAGGGGCCGGGCCAGGCTGAAGAAGCGCACTACAGGCTTGGTGCGGGAGCAGGAACAGGCCGGGCCTGGCTGGCTACGCGCACCATTGGCTGATGCGGGGGAGCAGGAAAAGGCCGGGCCGGGCTGTCACGCGCGCGCACCATTGGCTGGTGCGGGGAGCAGGAACAGGCCGGGCGGGCTGACGACACGCACCATAGGCTGGTGCGGGGAGCAGAGAACAGGCCGGGCGGGAACGCGCGCACCATTGGCTTGGTGCGTGGGAGCAGGAACAGGCAGGCCGGGCTGGCGGACGCGACCGTTGGCTTGGTGCGGGAGCAGGAACAGGCCGGCCGGGCTGGCGCGCACCATAGGCTTGGTGCGAGAGGCAGGAACATGCCGGACGCTGGCGACACGCGTCACAGGCTGTGGTGGAGAGGCAGGAACAGCCGGACCGGACTGGCGGACGCATCACAGGCTTGGTGCGAGGACAGGAACAGGCCGGGCCGCACTGGGAACACGACACCACGCCACTGGCCTTACCGGGGATCAGGAACAGGCTGGACCGGACTGGCATCACACCTCAGTACCTTCGCCGTGCCTTACATTCTCCCCCTACTAGCCAATGGCTCCGGGAACCGGTGGCCTTCTCCTCGTCCACTAACTCTCCGCTTATCTGCCTCCAGCAGTCCGTATCTACAGGTGTGAGCCCCCCTATAAAATTTAGTGGGTTCTCTCTCCCCGTGGCTATGGCCTCCATGGCTCTCTCAGACTCTCCAGCCTCTGCTCCCAAGTCCAACCTCTCCTCCTCCGCATGGCCGACCCAGTCGAGTGGATATCCGCTAAGTTACCTCTGGCGTTTGCTCCTGGACACGCTGCTTGACCCAGTCGAAGTGGATATCCGCTAGTTACCTCTGGCGTTGGCTCCTGGACACGCTGCTTGGTCAGTTTGGTGGGATCTTCTGTCACGATCGTTGGAGGAAGTGGGACTGCACGCAGCGTGATGAGTGAACATACTTTTAATTTAGATTCACCACACGAACAAAACAACAAAATGATACGTGAAGTCTAAGTAACAGACACAAACCATACGACAGAACCCGATCCCACAAACACATGTGGAAAACAGGCTGCTAAGTATGGTTCCCAATCAGAGACAACAAGCAACAGCTGATAGTTGTTGCCTCTGATTGAAGAACCACCCCAGCCAACACAGAAACACATAGAGCTAGATAATCAGCCTAGAACCCAAAAGCACATAGAAACAACACACCCTGGCTCAACATAACGCGAGTCCCAGAGCCAGGGCGTGACAGTAACCTCTATAGTGGATTCAGGGAGGGGGACTTTCTTACAATGAATAAACCACCATTTAATAGATGACATAAAATATGGGTATTACTAAATATAGGCATTGACAGTTACTGACATCACATTCTAATTCCTAATTCTATGGTTACAGATATGTGTGTAATGTCTGAGCTCAAAATCTTTTTCCTGAAAGCAGAGGGCAAGTGTCCAGATGAGGATGGTGATAAAAGTCATGGTTGTTGTGGGTTCTGTTGTCATGAAGGACAGCTCTCAGTCATGAAGTGTTAAACTCACAGGGCTATAAACACTCCCAGACCTCTAAAGCATGTGCTGGCAATGCAAAGTGTTCTCTCTACGCAAACAGACTTTCATGGTCCCACAAATAAACTGTAGTTGAAGAGATCTTCTTCTTTGGTATAATGGTGTTCGCAACAATTATGTGTATTCTGCCACCTACTGTACAGATGGATAATAAGGATCCAAAAAGGAAAAAAATGTGGGGTAAAAAATGAATAAATAAATATATATTTTTAAATCCATACAAACTATCGGTAACAAAATGTTAATTCAACTAAATCAAAACGAAATGTGTTTTAATCAGGTCCCTACACAGGCTCAGAAGGATCCTGTGATGGCGGGACATTTCCTGGCGACAGTAGTCCTTGCAGTGCTTCTGCTGTTAAGTCTTCTCGGCTGCAGATATAATGATGTCCAGCTTCTTAGACACTTGTGCAGTACAATTAATAACTGTGGCTATAAATATAATAAAAATACGCTCTTCACCGCCTCCACATAGGAGATTTGCTGTACAGCCTGATCCTTGACACCTCAACCTCTTTTCACCTAACAGAACACTCAGTGTATTTGCGAAATATGATCCCGCCACAGTTGAAACATTTTACATTCACAGACTCTTCAATAACATATTCTTCCATCTGCAAACACTTGACACATGGCCAAATGTTTTACACTTTTTGCATTGCTTCGGGTTTTGTACGAATACTCTTAAGCGTATCTTATATCCCAACTTTACATAGGGTGGTAAATACTCATCAAACATCAATAATGACAGATAAACTTTGCTCCTTTTTCCCATTCTCCATACGGGTCAAGTGACGTGCATTAACTACTCCTGGAATTTTTTAGCCTAAGATATTGATTATCAATGTCCAACGGGACGCCAGAAATAACACCATTTGCCGGTTTCCTGCTCGAAAACCAAAGCTGTTCACTTCATGCGGCGATATTTTATGAGCCACAATGCACATTCCTTTTGCTCTTTAGATACACACCATATCAACACCATACCAGTCCTGGTTACTATGATATCAACACCATACCACTCCTGGTTACTTTGACTGCATCCACGTTTCCCAACGCCTACTTCACCATCCTCGTGACTTCAAAGGGTTTCCCAAATAAACATCTTCATCCAAAAAGCGTACTCAACAAGGAGCGATTCATCAGACTCATTTTCCACAACAATTGTAGCCCTTTCTGTTCCATTCTTGGACTTCACTAGTGTCCACAAATTTTTCTCACTAACTGCACTTTCAGCTTCAAACGACACTTCTTCTTCCACCATCTCGATGTGTGACAGCTGACCTTTAAAAAGTTTGAGAGCTGATTGTCCAGCTAATCATGGCCTTGATTGGTAAATGAGCCTCAGCTGGAATCAATTAAAGACTGGGAAGGTGCTGGAAGATAGCAAGTGTGCCAGAACAGGTGTTGTACTAGCGGTCAGGCGTTTAAGAAATATATCATTGATGCTGATGGTACTATTGTGGAAGATATGATGGAAACAAGAGCATATGTCTTAACGATGGATGTGGTACAAGATTTTATGTTGTTAGAGGGGTTACATCCTGCCTGGACCTCGCTGGCTTCTAACTCTATTGCATCTATGTGTGAATGGAATGGATGATTCTACTGTTGGAAGTGGTCATTTCCCAATTTCGTGTTCCATGAACTTTGATGTTACTACTCCAGATAGGGTACCGTTCAGATGATGGTGCTTTCATAATGCAGACTGGGAAAATTTGGTGATCATTACTTAAATGTTGGACAGTTGTCTTTAGAGAGGCTGGTTGATGTATGTGCTTTCTCTGTGACATCACTGATTTTGAGTGCTACAAATGTGTATGTACCAGAGAGTGAAGTGGGTGAGAAAAGGAAGGTGTTTCCATGGTGGACTGAAGAGTGCACTGCGGCTATTAGAGAAGAAATAGGGCTTACAGAGTGTTGCGTAGGTTCTATGACTCCTGAGAATCTAATTGATTTCCAGAAGAGAGAGCTTTGAGTACGTAGGGTCATTGAAGTCTGTCAAGAGAGAAATGCATGGAGGCAGTTCTGCTCTACAATAGGCAGGGGTACTGAGCTGGGGATGTATGGTCTATGTTGAAGAAGATGACCGAAGAAGCAAGTCACTCGAATTCCAGTTTTGGTTGTGGGTCAAAATGATAAAGAAAAACTGACTTGTTGGGGAAGACATTTGCTAGTGTACATAGTGAGAGTCACTTTGGATGAAATATAAAAGCAACGTAGGTGTGATATTTCAAATGCTCGTGTTAATGTGTATAAGAAAAGGGATACTGTTGACTCTTCTTTGGATGCTGATTTTACCATACATGGCATGCTTCAGCCATTACGGATGTGGATATACAACCCCAGGTCATGATCAGTCGGTGCTTTGTAATGTTTAAGCATATACCTGATGAGGTAATGTAGTGTATCTGTTTACTGCATGTCTTTGTAGACTTAGGGGCAGTTTGCCAGACACATTAAGCTTAGTCCTGGACTGAAAAGCAAACTCAATTTGATAATCTTCATTGAAAGAGCTTTTAGTCTAGGACGAGGCTTCATCTGTGTCCAGGAAACCCCTTCCTAGTGTTTTGTTGCTCTTGGTGTGCTAAACTGTAGAGCATGAATGTAACATACATTTATCTGATAAATTGTTTTGTCTAGAAATGTTTTCAGAGTTTATTTTTGCCTTTATCTTTATTGATTAAGTGTTTTGTTGTTGTCGGTTGTTCTCAGTACTGTAGCTAGTTGCTTATCCTGTGTGTATTACCTCTCCTCTCCTCTCCTCTCCTCTCCTCTCCTCTCTCTCTCTCCTCTCCTCTCCCTCTCCTCTCCTCTCCTCTCCCTCTCCTCTCCTCTCCTCTCCCTCTCCTCTCCTAATATATTCCATTATACAATAGTAGTAGTAGCTGACTCTCCTCTATCCTCTCTCCTCTTCTCCAGCTCTTCCCTCTGTCAGGCACACAGTGTCTCTGCTCCCTCCTATCCTCTGAGTAACTCTCTGGGTGCTCGGCCAAACTGGCCTGCCTGCTGAGTGTCTACTCCCACCAGGGGGAGATGGTGAGCTGGGAGGTGGACGGGGCGGAGGTCAAGGATAGGGTCCTGACCACCACAGAAGAAGAGAAGGGCGGCCACTTCAGCCGCAGTAGCACCCTGACCCTGAGCAAGGCACGCTGGAAAGATGGAGAGGTGTACACCTGCACGACGACGACACCAGTGATTCAGCCGTCAATATAGTGTCTAGAGACTGGAGAAGCAATTGTAGGGTTCTAGAGAATCCCCACATGGTGCTAGTTCTGGAAACATTAGTGTTTTAGAGCTGAATGTTACAGTATAATAGTGAATAATATCAGTAGTGCTGTGTGCTAAATGAACTATTTTGAGATTATGTTGTACATGTCTTCTTGCCTCTGAGTTCAAATAAAGCTTGTTTTGATTAGAAAATAACCCAATAACTGATTTAATCATGATTCCAGTGATCACTATCGCATGAATAGGCAGAACACTTCATACTAATTTACATCAATCAGCTTATTTTATAATTTCAGCATTGTAGCATATAGCTACTGTCATGCCCTGACTCAGAGGACTCGTACTTGTTGAGTCAGGGTGTGTATTTTCTGTGTAGTATGTTCTTTGTTGTATTTTCTAGGTTTAGATCTAGATCGTATAGATCTATTTTGGCCTGTGTGGTTCCCAATCAGAGGCAGCTGTCGCTCGTTGTCTCCAGATTGGGGACCATACTTAGGCAGCCTATTGGCATTAGTGGGTTGTGGGATCTTGTTCCGTGTTAGGTATGTTGTTTGTTCTACCTTGGACTTCACGTTTCGTTTGTTTATTGTTTTGTCGGTTGATTATTCATTAAAATAAACATGTACGCATATCACGCTGCGCCTTGGTCCGTCCCGTCGATGAACGATCGTGACAGAAGATCCCACCAAACGAGGACCAAGCAGCGTGTTCAGGAGCAAACGCCGGAATTCAACAGGAGGTTACATTAGTAGATGTCCTCCTCGGTTGGGGGAAAATTACGGAGGAGGAGGCTGTCCGTTACCGGAAGGCAATGAAGGAGGATGCCCAGGTAGGAGAGGAGAAACGGCGCCAACAGTGCCGACGACGGAGACTCGAGAGGCAACCCCAAGAACATTTTTGAAGGGGGCACACTGTGTGGACGACGAGGCAGCAGGAGGCCGTTAAAGGGCGGATCTGCAGGTTAGGAGAGGAGGTCACCATGTTACGGGGGCTATTGGTTCAGAGGGAGCAGGAGTTATTCGGTCAGAGGGAAGCGCTACAGGAGGCTATAAGGGAGAAGGAAAGTGTAGAGGCACGGCGAGAGGAGCTGGTTAGGCAGCAGAAGGAGCGGGGTTAATAAAGGAACCCAGTCTCGCTCTCGCACCAAGCAAGTGAGCGTGTCGCCAGTCGGTCCGGCCGTTCCTGCTTCACGCACTAAGCCAGTGGTGCGTGTTCCCAGTATCGGCCCGACCCGTTCCTGTCCTCGCACCAAGCCAGTGGTGCGCGTCGCCAGCCCGGTCGGCCTGTTCCTGTCCCTCGCACCAAGCCAGTGGTGCGGCCGCCAGCCCGGTCGGCCTGTTCCGCCCCTCGCACCAAGCCAGTGGTGCGCGTCGCCAGCCCGGTCCGGCCTGTTCTACCCTCGCACCAAGCCAGTGGTGCGCGTCGCCAGCCCGGCCCGGCCTGTTCCTGCCCTCGCACCAAGCCAGTGGTGCTGCGTCGCCAGCCGGCCCGGCTGTTCCTGCCCCTCGCACCAAGCCAGTGGTGCGCGTCGCAGCCCGGCCCGGCCTGTCCCTGTCCCTCGCACCAAGCCAGTGGTGCAGCGTCAGCCACGGTCCGGCCTGTTCCTGCTTCTGCACCAAGCCAGTGGTGCGCGTCGGCGCCCGGCCCGGCCTGTTCCTGCCCCTCGCACCAAGCCAGTGGTGCGGCGTCGCCACCCGGTCCGGCCTGTTCTGCTTCTGCACCAAGCCAGTGGTCGCAGCGTCGCCAGCCCGGTCGGCCTGTTCCTACCCCTCGCACCAAGCCAGTGGTGCGCGTCGCCAGCCCGGCCCGGCCTGTTCCTGCCCTCGCATCAAGCCAGTGGTGCGCGTCGCCAGCCCGGCCCGGCCTGTTCCTGCCCCGCACCAAGCCAGTGGTGGCGTCGCCAACCGGCCCGGCCTGTCCCTGCCCCTCGCACCAAGCCAGTGGTGTGCGTCGCCAGCCCGGCCCGGCCTGTCCCTGTCCTCGCACCAGCCAGTGGTGCGCGGCCAGCCCGGTCCGGCCTGTTCCTGCTTCTCGCTACCTAGCCAGTGGTGCGCGTCGGCAGCCCGGCCCGGCCTGTTTCTGCCCGCCGCACCGCCAGTGGTGCGCGTCGCCAGCCCGGTCCGGCCTGTTCCTGCCCCTCGCACCAAGCCAGTGGTGCGCGCCGCCAGCCCAGTCCGGGCGGTTCCTGCCCTCGCACCAAGCCAGTGGTGCGTGTACGCCAGCCCGTCCGGCCTGTTCCTGCCCCTCGCACCAAGCCAGTGGTGCGCGCTGCGTGCCCGGTCCGGCCTGTTCTGCTCCTCGCACCAAGCCAGTGGTGCGTGTGTCCAGTCCGGCACGACCCGTGCCTGTTCCACCGGTGCCTGGTTCGGCACCGGTCAGCTGCTCCACTCCGGAGCCAGAGCAATCCGCTTCACCGGGGTCCAGTCCAGCTCCGGTCAGCGGCTCCACTCCGGAGCCAGAGCAGTCCGCTCCACCGGTGCCTGATCCAGCTCCAGTCAGCTGCTCCACTCCGGAGCCAGAGCAATCCGCTTCACCGGGGTCCAGTCCAGATCCGGTCAGCGGCTCCAGTCCGGAGCCTGAGCAGTTCGCTCCACCGTCGTCGGGTCCAGCTCCAGTAAGCAGTTCCAGTCCAGACCCAGACGTCAGCCCCTCTCCAGGTTCGGGGTCTCCCACACCAGGGTCCAGACTTCGTGGGAGGAAGGAGAGGGCAAGCAGCGTGCCGAGGTCCAGACCAGACCAGGGGCGCAACAGGGAGGCGGAGAGTAAGTGGTCGTCACGCCCTGAGCCGGGTCCGCCTCCGAGGCGGAATGTCCACCCGGCCCCTACCCTGTTATGTTTATGTTGCGCGGTCGGAGTCCGCACCTTTGGGGTGGGGTACTGTCACGCCCTGACTCAGAGGACTCGTATTTGTTGAGTCAGGGTGTGTATTTTCTGTGTAGTATGTTCTTTGTTGTATTTTCTAGGTTTAGATCTAGATCGTATAGATCTATTTTGGCCTGTGTGGTTCCCAATCAGAGGCAGCTGTCGCTCGTTGTCTCTGATTGGGGACAATACTTAGGCAGCCTATTGGCACTAGTGGGTTGTGGGATCTTGTTCCGCGTTAGGTATGTTGTTTGTTCTACCTTGGACTTCACGTTTCGTTTGTTTATTGTTTTGTCGGTTGTTTATTCATTAAAATAAACATGTACACATATCACGCTGCGCCTTGGTCCGTCCCGTCGATGAACGATCGTGACAGCTACTCTCATGTTTTCAAACAGAATTAAAAGGGCATCTGATACAACAAATACTCTGCAATCATTTCTACAACTGAATGATCCTGTTATACTGTAGCACCAATACCAGTGATGATAATTAGTGATATTTGATAATAAACCTCTAAGATCTGCTCTCAGAACTCACAGTGCTAAACAGTTACTTTCCATAACATATACATTTATGATGTTTAATTCCTAATATGATTTTATTAAATTAGATATTTTAGCAATGGTTTCAACAATGTGTGGTCTACACTTCTCCATTATATTTCCCCTGGTCTTCTCTACCTCCAATCCCCTGGGGACAGAGTGAATATCTGGTGACAGTGCTGCTCTATTCTGGGACAAGCAGAATCACCCAGCCCTGTCTATGCTGAATTAACATTACTTTTATTTTTACTTCAGTAGATCTTACTCTGCATATGGACTGGTAATGTGTTCCAAAACTTCTAATACATTTTATATACACTTTCAGTTCATGACAATATAACAAGTTACAACCATGATGATGATGATGATGATGAGGACGTTGGAGAACATGTGATCTGAATGACACTTTCTAACCATTTTCAAAGTTGACCTCCTCTACTGATCAGTGTTCCATGTCAGTGTCATCCCCCTCAGCTCCTGCAGTAGGTCCCAGCTGTAGCAGTACAGTCTGACTGAGGGAGGTTTATGTATCTGTGAAAAACCCAGACACTGTTGGGGTAGTGGAAACTCTGACAGTAGTAATCTCCTGCATCTTCAGCCTGAGTTCCACTGGCACTGAATCTAGATGGAGTGTTCTAGTATGGTAAATAAGGAGTTCATAAGTACCTCCAGGTGTTTGTTGAGACTTGGCAAGACGGGCATAACATATGTGCCTGACATATACACAATATAAGCAGTAACCTGCTTAATACACATTTCTGCTGGTTTTACAGTTCAGAGAGACTGTCTGTCCTGGGAGAACAGATTCCACTGCAGGAATCTGAGTCACAGTGACCTGGCCTCTGGATTCTCAAACATAGAATAAAACATTTATATGAAACGAATATCACGTATATTAAGCAATTGTTATGAATAAAATATTTACATTAATATACATTATACTTTTGTGTAGATTAAATAATTGTTCAACAACAAATTCTGAAACTGTTAACCTTGAAAGCAGAAAGCAAGTGTCCAGATGAAGATGGTGATAAAAGTCATGGTTGTTGTGGGTTCTGTTGTCATGAAGGACAGCTCTCAGTCATGAAGTGTTAAACTCACAGGGATATAAACACTCCCAGACCACTGAAGCATGTGCTGCTAATACAAAGTGTCTTATATGTAAATATTATTCTAGGACAGTCAGACTTTATTAGTAAATGTTGTGTGATGTGATGTAGAAACATGATACCTATGTAATCACTGATATCATTTCTGATATAAGTGCTGAATGGGGACTGATATATTGCTTCTTCAAGCTCTTCCAAAAGTTCTGTGCGATCCTCCATTGCATATTTACTCTAAACATATTCCATGTCCATCCTTTTTTTTTGTCCATCATCTTCAACTTCACCAGATCTTCCAGAAGACTAGTATAATCCCTCACTATATATTTATTCAGAATATGTTTCCCTTTCTTCCTTTTTCTCTTGTCCTCCATCTTCCCATCCGACAGAATGTCAACCCCTCGTCCTCCTCCGCACTCGTTAAAAAAAACTGGGAGTTGAAGGGATCTGTGTGAACAGAAGCATTTTAAAGGTTGAGGCTGATTGTCCAGCCAATCATGGCCTTGATTGGTTAACGAGCCTCATCTGGGCTCAATCAAATACTGGGAAGGTTCTGGAAGGTTCCAATCAGGCCTTTTGCTTGAATAGTCTTCCTGGAAATCAGACATATTAATAAATCTTGTGTGATGTGATGTAGATTCACGATAGCTATGTAATCACTGATATCGTTTCTGATATAAGTGATGAATGGGGACTGATATAATGATTATAGGCATCTACAAATGGAGCATATAGTTATTAAAGTGTTATTAGACCAGGCAGTCTCTGTTTTCTGTCTCCCTCCAGTGGTCAGGGTCAGTAACTGCAGTCTGTGTGTGGACCGTGTGATGCCGGTGAATGACAGCTCTAAAGGGGAGATCTCCAGTCTCCTGCTTCACCTGCTGCTCCCTGGAACTACCACAGCAGTGGTGTAAAGGAGGATGTATGGGTCATTTTTGTGGGCTATATTGTATGTGTTTGAATCATGTTAATTAAATTCTAGCTATTCTAAACACAGGTCATCTTTAGGGGTTTTAATGATTGCACATCATCTCTTTTCAGATTGGTTGATGGTTTTCCTTGAGTTACTCAACAGAGTCAACATGTAGTTAATGGTCAGGAGAAACATTTAGTGACCAGTTATGATCTAAGGTCTTCTAGACATAGCTCTAGTTTGACTCTATTGTTGTTCAGCTCTACTACACACTGTGTCATTGTACTGGATCATCTCCTCCCCTCAGCACCTGCAGTAGGTCCCAGCTGTAGCAGTACAGTCACTGTGCAGTCTGACTGAGGGAGGTTTTTGTACGACTCTGTATCACTGTGTGAACACATCTTTACTATTGATGTAGTGTTCACTCTGACAGTAGTAATCTCCTGCATCTTCAGCCTGGACTCCACTGATGGTCAGAGTGAAGTCACTCACAGATCCACTACCACTGAATCTAGATGGAGTTCCAGACTGAAGGGTTTTATCCCTGTATATTAGGAGTTTAGGAGCTCCTCCAGGTTTCTGTTGATACCAGGCCAACCTCTGTCCATTGCTGTCACTGTATACAGCACTGCTGGTCTTACAGCTGAGACTGACTGAGTGACCCACTGAAACAGTTTTCACTGCAGGTGTCTGAGTCACAGTGACCTGGCCTCTGGACTCTGAAACAGAGATGGCATGTAGAATTAGCATTACATTGTTAATTAAAATCTCCATATAGCAAATTCACTAAAACTGTAATGAGGTTATATATTTATTGCTATGATCCGGGTCATTTTCCGTCAAATATTTTACCTTGAAACCAGAGGGCAAATATCCAGATAAAGATGGTGATAAAAGTCATGGTTGTTGTGGGTTCTGTTGTCATGAAGGACAACACTCAGTCATGAAGTGTTAAACTCACAGAGATATAAACACTCCCAGACCACTGAAGCATGTGCTAACAATGCAAAGTGTCCTCATTATGCAAACATACTTCTTTGGTCCCACAGAACACTGTAGTTGAAGGGTTCTTCTTCTTCTTTGGTATTTGGTTGGTGGATCACATCCAACTTTTAGGTGCATACACCGCCACCTACTGTACTGGTGTGAGGCTATTCACGGCCTACCTACCTTATATTCTTTGATACAATAATACAACGTTGGGAAAAGGTAAAATGAACCTACCACCTATTAGCCCTCTCTAAAAACCAACCACCCATTCCAATATTTAACACTAACTAGTCCTACACCAGAACCTCTCTAAAAAATCCACCAACCATTCCACTATTTAACCCTACCTGTAAGGGTTGGTGTGAGGTGTGACCCAGGTGCGGTGTAGGGTAGACAGTAGGCAGTAGGCAAGAATGGTGAAACAAGGATCTTTACTGGTTGTCCAAAAAGCCAAGATACAAAACAACGGACTATTCACGAAAACAAATGAGGAGCACATAGGTCTCCCAAAACAGGCTGACAAACAATACGAAATACTAACTTTTACAGAAAACCACAAAGACACAGGGAGAACACTTCTCGAGAACCTGTACTACCGTCTCGTGATCAGACACTGATACGTACTGCTTGACATAAAGGAACTAGCAGAGAAAACTGAGCAAGGGAACACAGGGAAGTGAGGGCATAAATACACAGGTGAATCAGATAGCCACAGGTGACACCAATAGGCAGAACATTAGTCCCGACTGTGAGTGAGGAGGTGCCTGTGGTTGTCGGAGGATGACACCTAGTGGGTCGCTCCAGAACTGCGACCCACTCCTGTAACACCTACCTAGTCCTACTCATGACCCTCTCTAAAAAAAAACACCACCAATTCCACTATTTAAATCTACCTAGTCCTACTCCCGACCCTCTCTAAAAAAACACCACCCATTCTACTATTTAACCCTACCTAGTCCTACTCCAGAAACTCTCTACAAACCCACCACCCATCCCACTATTTAACCCTACCTAGTCCTACTCCAGACCAACGGTCTGAGAGACATATCACTAACACTGAAGACCCACTGCAACTGTTCAGCAGTAAATGCCGCTGCCACAAAAACCTCTATAACTGACTTTCGATCCATTTCTGCAGTACAATTAACAACCATGGCTATAAATGCTGAAAAGCCCACCTTACTGAAGCACATTTTCCTCCCATCACTCTCTCTTGATCTCTGCCTGCTCACAGGAATCCTCTCAGGATCTCTCACCCTGTACCCATCTTCCTCTACCACTCTCTTCACTGCTTCAGCATATAACACTTTCTGTATTACTCTGACCCTGGCAACCTCAATCTGCCTTTCTCTCACCGGACACCTCCGATCTCCAGCCCCATTATCACCCCCCACAACTAACACACACAACTTTCTCCACCGATACCACACATTCCTTTGTCTCATGCCCTCCTGCACACTTCTCACATCTAGGCATCTCCCTCCTACACACTGCTGCAATATGCCTATAACCTTGTCAGCTAAGACACTGTAATTTTGTTGGAACTTAAGCTCTCCCGAGATAAATGACACTTCCTGCCTTGACCTCTTCTGGTAACGAATCTGCATCAAAACTCAGCATGACAGATAATGTCTTCTCCGTTTCCCCACCTGATCTAAGTCTCACCAAACAGCGGGCATCACAGACACCAGGAATCTTCAATTTCCACTGCTCCTCCTCAACACTTAATGCCACCCCCGTTATCACTCCTTTCAAAAAGGCCCTGCTCCGAAGAGCAAAGCACGTCACAATTCTTGTCCCTAATCTTTTAATCTGGAGCGCCCTCTCCATCTGGGCAGAGGAAACACAATAAATCATCAGGAGTCCACTCCGAGTTACCTTCCCCAACTCAATATACCCCAACCTCTCCTCCACCCAACCTAACACCACATATGGATCAAGCAAGGATCCATTCTCTCTACAAATCTCACTCCCACTGGGCCAAAATCATCCTTATCATCCTTGGGATGAGGCCCGAACCCGGCGATCCTCGCTGCAGGTACTTCACCCTCACTCTCACCAAGATCCATCTCTGAACAACTGGAGTATCCCTGTTTTTGCACTTAAAGCCCACCTTCTTCACCTGACTACTTCCCTCTACACTCAACTTCTTCTCAGCAGTCATCACTTCACCTGCCACCTCATTTAATTCATCCTCGCTCTCGTCAAGTTCCATTTCCTCCTCAAGCTCTTCCAAAAGTTGTGTGCGATCCTCCATTCCATAATTACTCAAAACATATTCCATGTCTCTCCTATTGCATTATACTATTACTTCAGTACTATCAGTCCCTATTGTATCATACTAGTACTTCAGTACTATCAGTCCCTATTGTATTATACTAGTACTTCAGAACTATCAGGGTGGTACTGAGAGTGCTCTGTGTGTGAAGAAGGTTTTTGTACAGAGACTCCAGAATGAATCACTGTGTTGGACTTTTGGAAGCGGCTCAAAACTGGTGCTGAAAAGTAAGTCCATTTTTCTATTGTCTCATAAAACTAAATGTAATCATGCTGTTGAACAACGTTATGAGATGTTATCATCTTCTCCTAAGGAAATACTTTTAGGCTATATCTTTTTAGAGACTTCTGTGGACACATTTGTAAATTTTTAGAGGGCAGAGTCACCGAAGTGAGAGAATTGTTCACATATCACCAAGTTCATTCACAAGTATTCTAATATGCGATTTAAAAAGAGCACATTTTGATATCCAGTATTGCATGTCAGCACATTGTTCTGTCATGATGTAGAAACTATTTCTATAATAAAAGCAATACTTTGTATTGTCATCATAGTAGATGTTAACACTGACATGGTTTAAAGGTGAACCTCATCTATAGTTTTGATTAGTATTTTGAGGTCATTTTAGCTTGTGTCTCAGAGTAGATATGACAAAATTGATATGGAGATTTACACTGAATATTACATCTGATTATTACATCTGAATATATAATATCTGTTTACTGCGTGTCTTTGTAGATTCAGGGGTGGTTTCCTGGACACATTAAGGCTAGTCCTGGACTAAAAAGCAAGCCCAATGGATCATCTTCATTGAAAGTGCTTTTTAGTCTAGGACAAGGCTTCATCTGTGTCCAGGAAACCCCCTCCTAGTGTTTTGTTGCTCTTGGTTGGCACAACTGTAGAGCATGTATGTCACAAACATTTATCTGATGGATTGTTTATTTTTGCCTTTACCTTTATAGATTGTGTTTAATTGTTCTTGATTGTTCTCTGTTCTGTAGCTAGTTGTTTATCCTGTGTCTATTGTCGATATGAAATGGTTTAGTTCACTGATAAGTGTCTCTTCTCCCCCCTCTTCTGGGCAGCTCTTCTCTCCTCTCCTAATGTTATAGAATAGTAGTAGTAGCTGACCCTCTCCTCTCTCCTTCTCCTAATGTTATAGAACAGTAGTAGTAGCTGACCCTCTCCTCTCTCCTCTCCTAATGTTATAGAATAGTAGTAGTAGCTGACACTCTCCTCTCTCCTCTCCTAATGTAATAGAATAGTAGTAGTAGCTGACCCTCTCCTCTCTCCTCTCCTAATGTTATAGAATAGTAGTAGTAGCTGACACTCTCCTCTCTCCTCTCCTAATGTTATAGAACAGTAGTAGTAGCTGACCCTCTCCTCTCTCCTCTCCTAATGTTAGAGAATAGTAGTAGTAGCTGACCCTCTCCTCTCTCCTCTCCTAATGTTATAGAATAGTAGTAGTAGCTGACCCTCTCCTCTCTCCTCTCCTAATGTTATAGAAAAGGAGTAGTAGCTGACCCTCTCCTCTCTCCTCTCCTAATGTTATAGAATAGTAGTAGTAGCTGACCCTCTCCTCTCTCCTTCTCCTAATGTTATAGAACAGTAGTAGTAGCTGACCCTCTCCTCTCTCCTCCCCTAATGTTAGAGAATAGGAGTAGTAGCTGACCCTCTCCTCTCTCCTCTCCTAATGTTATAGAATAGTAGTAGTAGCTGACCCTCTCCTCTCTCCTCTCCTAATGTTATAAAACAGTAGTAGTAGCTGACCCTCTCCTCTCTCCTTCTCCTAATGATATAGAATAGTAGTAGTAGCTGACCCTCTCCTCTCTCCTTCTCCTAATGTTATAGAACAGTAGTAGTAGCTGACCCTCTCCTCTCTCCTCTCTCCTCTCCTAATGTTATAGAATAGTAGTAGTAGCTGACCCTCTCCTCTCTCCTCTCCTAATGTTATAGAACAGTAGTAGTAGCTGACCCTCTCCTCTCTCCTCTCCTAATGTTATAGAATAGTAGTAGTAGCTGACACTCTCCTCTCTCCTCTCCTAATGTAATAGAATAGTAGTAGTAGCTGACCCTCTCCTCTCTCCTCTCCTAATGTTATAGAATAGTAGTAGTAGCTGACACTCTCCTCTCTCCTCTCCTAATGTTATAGAACAGTAGTAGTAGCTGACCCTCTCCTCTCTCCTCTCCTAATGTTAGAGAATAGTAGTAGTAGCTGACCCTCTCCTCTCTCCTCTCCTAATGTTATAGAATAGTAGTAGTAGCTGACCCTCTCCTCTCTCCTCTCCTAATGTTATAGAATAGGAGTAGTAGCTGACCCTCTCCTCTCTCCTCTCCTAATGTTATAGAATAGTAGTAGTAGCTGACCCTCTCCTCTCTCCTTCTCCTAATGTTATAGAACAGTAGTAGTAGCTGATCCTCTCCTCTCTCCTCCCCTAATGTTAGAGAATAGGAGTAGTAGCTGACCCTCTCCTCTCTCCTCTCCTAATGTTATAGAATAGTAGTAGTAGCTGACCCTCTCCTCTCTCCTCTCCTAATGTTATAAAACAGTAGTAGTAGCTGACCCTCTCCTCTCTCCTTCTCCTAATGATATAGAATAGTAGTAGTAGCTGACCCTCTCCTCTCTCCTTCTCCTAATGTTATAGAACAGTAGTAGTAGCTGACCCTCTCCTCTCTCCTCTCTCCTCTCCTAATGTTATAGAATAGTAGTAGTAGCTGACCCTCTCCTCTCTCCTCTCCTAATGTTATAGAACAGTAGTAGTAGCTGACCCTCTCCTCTCTCCTCTCCTAATGTTATAGAATAGTAGTAGTAGCTGACCCTCTCCTCTCTCCTCTCCCTAATGTTATAGAATAGTAGTAGTAGCTGACCCTCTCTCTCTCCTCTCCTAATGTTATAGAATAGCAGTAGTAGCTGACCCTCTCCTCTCTCCTCTCCTAATGTTATAGAATAGTAGTAGTAGCTGACCCTCTCCTCTCTCCTCTCCTAATGTTATAGAATAGTAGTAGTAGCTGACCCTCTCCTCTCTCCTCTCCTAATGTTATAGAATAGTAGTAGTAGCTGACCCTCTCCTCTCTCCTCTCCTAATGTTATAGAATAGTAGTAGTAGCTGACCCTCTCCCCTCTCCTCTCCTAATGTTATAGAATAGTAGTAGTAGCTGACCCTCTCCTCTCTCCTCTCCTAATGTTATAGAACAGTAGTAGTAGCTGACCCTCTCCTCTCTCCTCTCCTAATGTTATAGAATAGTAGTAGTAGCTGACCCTCTCCTCTCTCCCCTCCTCCAGCTGCTCCCTCTGTCAGGCCCACAGTGTCTCTGCTCACCCGTCCTCTGAGCAGTTCTCCGGTGGCTCGGTCAAACTGACCTGCCTGCTGAGTGGCTACTCCACCCAGGGGGCGATGGTGAGCTGGGAGGTGGATGAGGCGGAGGTGACGGATGGGGTCCTGACCACCACAGAAGAAGATAAGGGCGGCCGCTACAGCCGCAGCAGCACCCTGAACCTGAGCAAGGCAATCTGGGAAGAGGGAGAGGTGAGCACCTGCAGGGTGACCCACGACAACACCAGTGATTCGGCCACCTTCCGGAGTAGCCATTGTAGGGGTCTAGAGAGTCCCCTCATGGTGCTAGTGAAGGAAACGTTAGTGTTTTAGAGCTGAATGTTAAAGTATAATATTGAATAATCTCAGTAGTGCTGTGTGCTAAGTGAACTATTTTGAGAATATGTTGTACATGTCTTCTTGCCTCTAAGTTCAAATAAAGCTTGTTTTGATTAGGAAATAACCCAATCATTGATTTAATCATGATTCCAGTGATCACTATCACATGAATAGGCAGAGACATTCATACTAATTTAGATCAATCAGCTTCTTTCATATCAGCATTGTAGCATATAGCTACACTCATGATTTTAAACAGAATTAAAAGGGCATCTGATACAACAAATACTCTACAATCATTTCTACAACTGAATGATCCTGTTATACTGTAGCACCAATACCAGTGATGATAATTAGTGATATTTGATAATAAACCTCTAAGATCTGCTCTCAGAACTCACACTGCTAAACTGTAACTTTTCATAACATATATATTTATCATGTTTAAATCCTAATATGATTTTTTAGATGTTTCTTGAATGATTTTCTACAAGGTGGGGATCTTCTCTACCTCCAACCCCCTGGGAATAGGCTGAACATCTGGTGACATTTCTGCTCTATTCTGGGACAAGCAGAACCACTCAGCCCTGTCTATGTAAATCTCACTCCCACAGCTACCGGTCTAGTTTCAGTTTCACTGCCCGGACTGGGCCAGATGTCAGTGGGTGGACTAGTTTTACTGTAACCTCTATGGTGGATTCAAGGAGGGGGACTTTATTACAATGAAGAAACCACCATGTAATAGATGACATATAAGATGGGTATTACTAAAGACAGGCATTGACAGTTACTGACATGTGGTCTAATGTCTGAGATCCACATATTTTTCCTTTTCATACAGGGGGGAAGTGGGGGCTGAAATGTTTCTCATTTTAATTAGCAAATGTTTTGACTTCTGCAACTCGGTGGGGTTACTTTTTATAGGTGCACTTACGTGTCAGTACAAATAGTGATCATGATAATTTACTCAGCATATTGATGATGATGATGATGATGATGATGATGATGACAGAGAACATGTGATCTGAATAATCACTTTCTAATCATACTGTCACATGCCAGAGTTGATGTCTTCTACTGACTAGTGTTCCATGTCACTGTCTCTTGCCCCTCAGCACCTGCAGTAGGTCCCAGCTGTAGCAGTACAGTCACTGTGCAGTCTGACTGAAGGAGGTTTTTGTACGGCTCTGTATCACTGTGTGAACACCCCACCAGTGTGGTCACTCAGACAGTAGTAATCTCCTGTATCTTCAGCTTGGACTCCACTGATGGTCAGAGTGAAGTCACTCCCAGATCCACTACCACTGAATCTAGATGGAGTCCAAGACTGAAGGGTTGTAGCAAGGTAAATAAGGAGTTTATGAGTCCCTCCAGGTTTCTGTTGGTACCAGGCTAGATGGTTATTTGTATGCACATTACTGCTGGTTTTACAATTCAGGGAGACTGTCTGTCCTGGGAGAACTACTTTCACAGCAGGAGTCTGAGTTACAGTGATCTGTCCTCTGGACTCTGGGAAATTGAGTAAAAGAAAAAAGAATTATTAAATACATATTACAATAAATAGTTCTCAATATATATATAAAAGCCATATATATTATTCATGTGTGTATCTTGAATTATCTTTTCTAAAATATAAAAACAAATCTTAACATTGTAACCTTGAAAGCAGAATGCAAGTGTCCAGATGAAGATGGTGATAAAAGTCATGGTTGTTGTGGGTTCTGTTGTCATGAAGGACAGCTCTCAGTCATGAAATGTTAAACTCACAGGGATATAAACACTCCCAGACCTCTGAAGCATGTGCTGCCAATGCAAAGTGTTCTCTCTATGCAAATGAGCCTACTGGAGCAAGGCAGATAACGTATGCCTCATTTGGTAATATATGGGATATACACTGAGTGTACAAGACATGAGGAACGCCTTCCTAATATTGAGTTCCACCCCCTTTTGCCCTCAGAGCAGACTCAATTTGTCGGTTCTTGAACTCTATAAGGTGTCGAAAGTGTTCCTTCCACAGGGATGCTGGCCCATATTGACTCCAATGCCTCCCACAGTTGTGTCAAGTTGGCTGGTAGTGGATCTCTACTCCGAATTGCTCGTTCCATCTCATCCCACAGATGCTCATTTTACTGAGATCTGGTGACTGGGCAGGCCACTGCAGTAATCTGAATTCACTGTCATGTTCGTGGAACCATTCCTGGACAATCCTAGCCTTGTGGCATGGGGCATTATCCTGATGAAAAAATAAATTTGCAGATAGATACACTTCTACCATGAAGGGATGCACCTGATTGGCAATTTAAACGTTGCTCCACTTTTATCAAGGGGCCCAATGTGTGCCATGAAAACACACCCCACACCATCACACCACCAACGTTGACACACAGCATTTTGGATGCATGCACTCATGTGGTTTTGTCCATACCGTAGTCCTCCCATCAGCGGGAAACAGCAGAAACAGGGATTCATCAGATCAAGCAATATTTTTCCGTAGCCCACTGCAAATTCAGTTTCTAGTTTTTTTTCTGAAAGAAGTGGAACTCTGTAAGGATGTCGGCTGCCATACCCCATTCGTGTCAAGGAACGATGAGTTGTGCATTCTTTTATGGGTCTTTGGTCACCAATGTTGTACTAGTCTGTCAGTTGACTAACTGTAGCTCGTCTGTTGCTCTGCACAATTCATGTCAGGCTCCTTTGTCCTCTTTCATCAATGACCCGTTTTCGACCACTGGCCTGCCGTTGGCTGAATGTCCTTTGGGTGGTGGACCATTCTTGATACACACAGGAAACTGCTGACTGTGAAAAACCCAGCAGCGTTGCAGTTCTTGACAAACAAACCGGTGCGCCTGGCACGTACTACCATATCCCGTTAAAAGGCACTTCAATATTTTGTCTTGCCCTTTCACTCTCTGAATGGCATACATACACAATCCATGTCTTAATTGTCTCAAGGCTTAAAAATCATTATATAACCTGTGTCCTCCCCTTCATCTACACTGATTGAAGTGGATTTATCAAGTTACATCAATAAGCGATCATAGCTTTCACTTGGATTCACCTTGTCAGTCTGTCATGGAATGTTCCTAATGTTTTGTGCACTGAGTGTATATCAACCATTGTGTGACTGTTTTCATTTTTACGTGTTGGTCGGTCAAATAATAAATGGAACCTATGATACTCCAGACTGTAGTCCTCAACACTAACACTGGTCTAGTCCTCAACACTATCACTGTTCTAGTCCTCAACACTATCACTGGTCTAGTCCGCAACACTATCACTGGTCTAGTCCTCAACACTATCACTGGTCTAGTCCTCAGTACTATCACTGGTCTAGTCCTCAGTACTATCACTGGTCTAGTCCTCAACACTATCACTGGTCTAGTCCTCAACACTATCACTGGTCTAGTGCTCAACGCTATCACTGGTCTAGTCCTCAACACTATAACTGGTCTAGTCCTCAACACTATCACTTGTCTAGTCCTAAACACTATCACTTGTCTAGTCCTAAACACTATCACTGGTCTAGTCCTCAGTACTATCACTGGTCTAGTCCTCACACTATCACTGGTCTAGTCCTCAGTACTATCACTGGTCTAGTCCTCAACACTATCACTGGTCTAGTCCTCAACACTATCACTGGTCTAGTCCTCAACACTATCACTGGTCTAGTCCTCAGTACTATCACTTGTCTAGTCCTCAACACTATAACTGGTCTAGTCCACAACACTATCACTGGTCTAGTCCTCAACACTATTACTGGTCTAGTCCTCAACACTATCACTGGTCTAGTCCTCAGTACTATCACTGGTCTAGTCCTCAGTACTATCACTGGTCTAGTCCTCAACACTATCACTGGTCTAGTCCTCAACACTATCACGGGTCTAGTCCTCAGTACTATCACTTGTCTAGTCCTCAACACTATAACTGGTCTAGTCCTCAGTACTATCACTGGTCTAGTCCTCAACACTATCACTGGTCTATTCCTCAACACTATCACTGGTCTAGTCCTCTCCCTCAGCACCTGCAGCTAAGACTGTCTGGGAGTGGTCTGAGTGGGGAGGGGAAAACGGAAAACTAGCTGTTATTTGCAGAGACATTTGGAACTCTCTTTGTTATTGTTCTATTACAGTGCCTTTCAAAAATATTCATCCCCCATGGCGTTTTTCCTGTTTTGTTGCATTACAACCTGTAATTTAAATGGATTTTTATTTGGATTTCATGTAATGGACATACACAAAATAGTCCAAATTGGTGAAGTGAAATGAAAGAAATTACTTGTTTAAAGAAATTCTAAAAAAATAAATAACGCAAAGGTGGTACGTGCATATGTATTCACCCCCTTTGCTATGAAGCCCCTAAATAAGATCTGGTGCAACCAATTACCTTCAGAAATCACATAATTAGTTAAATAAAGTCCACCTGTGTGCTATCTAAGTGTCACATGATCTGTCACATGATCTCATTATATATACAGTGTAACGATCCCTGCAGTCTGAGTCGGTTTCTGTCTGGGTATTAGTTTTTCTGCTCGGGATCTCCAGTTTCCCGAGGGTTCTGGAACGCTCCCTGCCTGGTTGCCGGGCAACGTTGCTAGGCGGGAGCTCTCTTGATTTCCGCACCTGCATCCCATCAGCAATCTGCACACCTGGTCCTGATCATCACCCTTCTTAGGCTCTGTCCTAACATCCATTCCCTGCCGGATCGTTAGCCATGAACAGTATGTTTATCAGCGGATCAGTCTTAGAGCTTAGAGCATTAGTTTTGTTGTTTTGCACCTTGTTTGCTTGTTGTATGCTTACCTCCGTTTTGTTCTCCCTGCAGTCACTCGTCCGGAACCTTCACCCAACCTCTGCCTGATGGTCGGGCGGCTGCCGAGCCATCATTGGATCAACTACTGCACCCTCAACAACTCATCCACGCCGCCCGCTCTGTTCCCTGGATTATTCAGCAGCACTCGTGGGATCAGTTAAATAAACACTCACCTTTGACACCACTTACCTGTCCTGAGTCTGCTTCTGGGTTCTGGCTTAGTAAACCGTGACAGAACGATCCGGCCAGTAATGAACCCAGCGGACCTGGACTCTGTTCGCCATGCCATTACCCATCAGGGAGAAGATGTTGGGCCATCATAGCACGGAGCTACAGGAGATCGCGTTGGCAGTTCGGAACCTTTCTACGGTCTGACGGAGGTCCAGAACCAGCGCAAGTTTCCGGTGGAGGATCCACTGCCGGTTTCACCCATCTCGCCTGCCGCTTCTGGAGCTGTGTCCTTCCGTGAGCCCAAGGTTCCGACGCCGGATAAATATGAGGGGGGAGCTGGGAAGATGCCGTTCTTTCCTTATGCAGTGTGGGTTAGTGTTCGATCTACAGCCCTACTCTTATGCCACAGACAAGGCTAGGATAGCCTTTGTGATTGAGTTGCTGCGTGGTCGAGCGCTGAGTGGGCTTCAGCCGTTTGGGAACGACAAGACCCCTGCATGGCTTCATACCAGGGGGTTCACGGCCGAGATGAGGAAGCTCTTCGACCATTCCGTCCGAGGGAGGGACGCAGCTAGGCGCCTGTTTTCGCTTCACCAAGGAACTCGTAGCGTGGGCCGACTTCGTGATCGAGTTCAAGACGTTGGCTGTGGAGAGTGGGTGGAATGAGGAGTCTCTGCAAGCGGCCTTTTACCAGGGTCTGTCGGAGCAGCTCAAGGATGAGTTGATCTCCTATCCGAGCCTAGTGACCTGGACAGCTTGGTAGCCTTGTCTATTCGGGTGGATAATCGTGTCCGAGAGCGAAGGAGGGAGAAGCAATGGGTTCCGTCCAATCGATCAGCTTCTCAGGTTCCAGTCGGGTCGGGGATTGGACCAGAATACGTCGATCATCGTCCACCACACAGGATTAGTGGAGAGGTCCTGTCTCCCGATTCTGAACCAATGCAAGTAGGGCGGCACGGGTTAACCAAGGAGGAACGCCAACTCAGACGTAGGACTAACTGTTGCCTCTACTGTGGTGGTTCGGGACATTACCTCGCCACCTGTTCCCGGCGGTCGTCAAACTGCGCGGCTCGCTAAAGTTGGGAGGACTTTTAGCGAGCCAGTTTCACCTCTCAATACCTCTGTCAGACCCGTTTCTCGGCTACCCTTATGAACAGGAATCAGAGCTTAGCGATTAACGCTTTTATCGATTCAGGTGCCGATGGAAGCTTTCTTGATGCCGAGTTGGTGGAACAGCTGGGGCTTTCCAAGGAGCAATTGCCGGAAGCCATTGAAGCGACCACTCTGAACGGCAGTAGTCTGGCACGTATCACGATGAGGACTGAACCGGTTAAGATGCTGTTGTCGGGGAATCATTCGGAGATGATTTCATTCTTCATTCTGCCGTCTTCCCATGTTCCTCTGGTCCTTGGATACCCCCCTGGCTGAAGGAACACAATCCACGTTCGATTGGGTGACGGGCAAGGTAACGAGTTGGAGCCTTGATTGTCATGCTAACTGTCTCAAGACTGCCTGTCCCCATTCGGTTCCCAGTCAGGTGATTGAGGCTAAACCCCCAGATTTGTCCCTGGTTCCCGAGACATATCACGATTTGGGGGAAGTGTTCAGTAAGCAGAAGGCTCTGTCACTCCCCTCCCCACCCGACCATATGATTGTGCCATCAACCTGTTCCCTGGAGCTGTCTACCCCAAGGGAAGGTTATACAGTATCTCCCGACCTGAACGTGAGGCTTTGGAGACCTACATCAAGGAGTCCCCTAGCTGCTGGTCTCGTTCGTCCCCTCGTCATCACCCCTGGGGGGGATTCTTCTTTGTGGGTAAGAAGGATGGCTCTCTTCGACCGTGTATTGATTATCGGGGGTTGAATGACATCACGGTCAAGAACAAGTATCCCCTGCCCTTGATGAGTTCTGCCTTCGACTCCTTACAGGGTGCTACGGTGTTCACTAAGCTAGACCCTACGCAATGCGTATCACATGGTCCGGATCAGAGAGGGGGACGAGTGGTTGACGGGTTTCAATACACCGATGGGTCACTTCGAGTATCAGGTGATGCCGTTTGGACTGACCAATGCTCCAGCGGTATTCCAGAGTATGGTGAACGACGTCCCTGAGAGATATGATCGGTCTCTTTGTGTTTGTTTACCTGGATGACATTCTGATCTTCTCGAAGGAACCTTCCGACCACGTCCAGCATGTCCGGCAGGTTCTGCAGCGATTGTTGGAGAATCGCCTGTTCGTGAAGGCCGAAGAAGTGCGAGTTTCACGCCCACACGACATCCTTTTCTCGGGTACATCATCTCCAGGGGAGAGATTAGGGATGGACCAGGAGAAGGGTTAGAGCGGTTCTGGAATGGGCCCAGCCCGGGTACGAGATTGCAGCCCAGAGATTTTTGGGGTTTGCGAATTTCTACCGCAGATTCATCCGGGATTACAGCCGTGTGGCCGCTCCGTTAACGGCCTTGACTTCCAGTATCAGGACCTTCAAGTGGAATCCGGAGGCGGATCGAGCGTTTCTGGATTTGAAGAGGCGATTCACCAACGCACCGATTCTCTCTCAGCCGGACACGGCCCGTCAGTTCGTCGCTGAAGTGGACGCGTCTGATGTGGGAGTTGGCGCCATCCTGTCGCAGCGATGCTCCACGGACAGTAAACTCCATCCCTGCGCCTACTACTCTCGTCGCCTTTCGCCTGCGGAGAGGAATTACGATGTGGGTAACCGGGAGCTTCTCGCGGTGAAACTTGCCTTGGAGGAGTGGCGCCACTGGTTGGAGGGGGCGGAGCAACCGTTTATTGTCTGGACTGACCACAAGAATCTTGCTTACGTGCAATCGGCTAGACGCCTCAACTCCCGCCAGGCCAGGTGGGCGTTGTTTTTCGGACGATTCAATTTTTTCCCTGACGTTCCGACCTGGATCTAAGAACGGCAAGGCGGACGCCTTGTCCCGGATGTTCTCCAAGACGGAGGAGAGTGGGTCCAAGACCGAGACAATTCTCCCCCGGAACTGCGTCGTGGGAGCTGTTAGGTGGAAGATTGAGGAGGAGGTGATGGCGGCCCTTCGGACGCAGCCCGGTCCCGGTAACGGTCCACCCGGTCGGGTTGTTTGTGCCCTGAGTCGGTTCGTCCTGCTGTCCTCAAATGGTCCCACGCCAGCAAGATGGCTTGTCACCCTGGCGTGGCTCGGACGATGGCGTTTCTTCGCAGACGTTTTTTGGTGGCCTGCCATGGCCGAGGATACTCGGGGTTATGTTGCTGCCTGTCCAGTGTGTGCGCAGAATAAGAGTACCAATCGGCTCCAGCTCTGGACTACTTCACCCCCCTTCCATTCCCCGGCGACCATGGTCGCATCTGGCCCTGGACTTTGTCACTGGGTTGCCCGTTTCGAGGGAAACACGGTCGTTCTGACTATCGTGGACAGATTCAGCAAGTTCGCCCACTTTGTGCCTATTGCCAAGCTTCCCTCTGCCTCGGAGACGTCCGAGATCCTGGTTAGGGAGGTTTTCAGGGTCCACGGTTTGCCCAGTGATATCGTTTTCCGACCGTGGCCCTCAGTTTACCTCTGCTGTCTGGAAGTCCTTCTGTTTGGCCATTGGAGCTACAGTCAGCCTCACATCTGGTTTTCACCCCCAATCCAATGGTCAGGCGGAGAGAGCCAACCAGAAGATGGAATCCACGCTACGCTGCCTTGTCTCCTCCAACCCCACCTCCTGGGTCTCTCAGTTGCCTTGGGTTGAGTATGCCCACAATACTCTCCCTACATCTGCCACTGGGATGTCTCCCTTCCAGTGCCTGTATGGCTACCAACCTCCCTTGTTCCCTTCTCAGGAGAAGGGAGCTCTCAGTGCCCTCTGTTCAGGCCCATATTCGTCGTTGCCACCGGACCTGGCATCGGGCCAGAAAGACACTCCTTAGAGTTTCGGACCGTATCAGCTCCAGGCGAATCGTCGCCGGATCCCCGCTCCCACCTATACCATCGGAGATAGGGGTCTGGTTGGCCACACGGGATCTTCCTTTACGGACTGAGTCTAGGAAGTTGTTACCGAAGTTCATTGGTCCGTTTGTGGTGGAGAAGGTGATCAATCCGGTGGCAGTTCGACTCAAACTACCGAGGACGCTCAGAGTCCATCCCACCTTTCATGTCTCCTGCCTCAAGCCTGTTCTCCTCAGTCCTCTGTTGCCTCCTCCGCCTCCTCCTCCTCCTCCTCGGATGATCGGAGGTGGTCCTGCCTACACGGTGCGACGCATCATGGATTCCAGACGGCGGGGCCGGGGTTTCCCAGTATCTCGTGGACTGGGAGGGGTATGGTCCTGAGGAGAGGAGTTGGATTCGCGGCGACAGATCCTAGATGCTGACCTCATTCGTGACTTCTACCGCCTCCATCCTGGCGCTCCGGGAGTCCGCCCGGTGGCGTTCGTCGGAGGGGGGTACTGTAACGATCCCTGCAGTCTGAGTCGGTTTCTGTCTGGGTATTAGTTTTTCTGCTCGGGATCTCCAGTTTCCCGAGGGTTCTGGAAGCTCCCTGCCTGGTTGCCGGGCAACGTTGCTAGGCGGGAGCTCTCTTGATTTCGCACCTGCATCCCATCAGCAATCTGCACACCTGGTCCTGATCATCACCCTTCTTAGGCTCTGTCCTAACATCCATTCCCTGCCGGATCGTTAGCCATGAACAGTATGTTTATCAGCGGATCAGTCTTAGAGCTTAGAGCATTAGTTTTGTTGTTTTGCACCTGTTTGCTTGTTGTATGCTTACCTCCGTTTTGTTCTCCCTGCAGTCACTCGTCCGGAACCTTCACCCAACCTCTGCCTGATGGTCGCGGCTGCCGAGCCATCATTGGATCAACTACTGCACCTCAACAACTCATCCACGCCGCCCGCTCTGTTCCCTGGATTATTCAGCAGCACTCGTGGATCAGTTAAATAAACACTCACCTTTGACACCACTTACCTTGTCCTGGTCTGCTTCTGGGTTCTGGCTTAGTAAACCGTGACATACAGTCATGGTCAAAAGTTTTGAGAATGACACAAATATTGGTCTTCACAAAGTTTGCTGCTTCAGTGTTTTTAGATATTTTTGTCAGATGTTACTATGGTATACTGAAGTATAATTACAAGCATTCCATAAGTGTCAAAGGCTTTTATTGACAATTACATTAAGTTTATGCAAAGAGTCAATATTTGCAGTATTGACCCTTCTTTTTCAAGACCACTGCAATCCGCCCTGGCATGCTGTCAATTAACTTCTGGGCCACATCCTGACTGATGGCAGCCCATTCTTGTATAATCAATGCTTGGAGTTTGTCAGAATTTGTTGGTTTTTGTTTGTCCACACGCCTCTTGAGGATTGACCACAAGTTCTCAATGGGATTAAGGTCTGGGGAGTTTCCTGGCCATGGACCCAAAATGTCGATGTTTTGTTCCCAGAGCCACTTAGTTATCACTTTTGCCTCATGGCAAGGTGCTCTATCATGCTGGAAAAGGCATTGTTCGTCACCAAACTGTTCTTGGATGGTTGGGAGAAGTTGCTCTCGGAGGATGTGTTGGTACCATTCTTTATTCATGGCTGTGTTCTTAGGCAAAATTGTGAGTGAGCCCACTCCCTTGGCTGAGAAGCAACCCCACACATGAATGGTCTCAGGATGCTTTACTGTTGGCATGACACAGGACTGATGGTAGCGCTCACCTTGTCTTCTCCGGACAAGATTTTTTTCCAGATGCCCCAAACAATCGGAAAGGGGATTCATCAGAGAAAATGACTTTACCCCAGTCCTCAGCAGTCCAATCCCTGTACCTTTTGCAGAATATCAGTCTGTCACTGATGTTTTTCCTGGAGAGAAGTGGCTTCTTTGCTGCCCTTCTAGACACCAGGCCATCCTCCAAAAGTCTTCGCCTCACTGTGAGTGCAGATGCACTCACACCTGCCTGCTGCCATTCCTGAGCAAGCTCTGCACTGGTGGTGCCCCAATCCCGCAGCTGAATCAACTTTAGGAGACGGTCCTGGCGCTTGCTGGACCTTCTTGGGCGCCCTGAAGGCATTCTTCACAACAATTGAACCTCTCTCCTTGAAGTTCTTGATGATCCGATAAATGGTTGATTTAGGTGCAATCTTACTAGCAGCAATATCCTTGCCTGTGAAGCCCTTTTTGTGCAAAGCAATGATGACGGCACGTGTTTCCTTGCAGGTAACCATGGTTAACAGAGGAAGAACAATGATTTCAAGCACCACACTCCTTTTAAAGCTTCCAGTCTGTTATTCTAACTCAATCAGCATGACAGAGTGATCTCAGCCTTGTCCTCGTCAACACTCTCACCTGTGTTAACGGAGAATCACTGACATGATGTAAAGCTGGTCCTTTGTGGCAGGGCTGAAATGCAGTGGAAATGTTTTTTTGGGGATTAAGTTCATTTTCATGGCAAAGAGGGACTTTGCAATTAATTGCAATTCATCTGATCACTCTTCATAACATTCTGGAGTATATGCAAATTGCCATCATAAAAACTAAGGCAGCAGACATTGTGAAAGTTAATATTTGTGTCATTCTCAAAACTTTTGAACACGACTGTGCACCTATTCTGAAAGGCCCCAGAGACTGCAACACCACTAAGCAAGGGGCACCACCAAGCAAGCGGCACCATGAAGACCAAGGAGCTCTCCAAACAGGTCAGGGACAAAGTTGTTGAGAAGTACAGATCAGGGTTGGGTTATACAAAAATATCCAAAACTTTGAACATCCCACGGAGCACCATTAAATCCATTATTAAAAAATGGAAAGAATATGGCACCACAACAAACCTGCCAAGAGAGGGCCGCCCACCAAAACTCATGGACCAGGCAAGGAGGGCATTAATCAGAGAGGCAACAAAGAGACCAATGATAACCCTGAAGGAGCTGCAAAGCTCCACAGCGGAGATTGGACTATCTGTCCATAGGACCACTTTAAGCCGTTCACTCCACAGAGCTGGGCTTTATGGAAGAGTGGCCAGAAAAAAGCCATTGCTTAAAGAAAAAAATAAGCAAACACGTTTGGTGTTCGCCAAAAGGCATGTGGGAGACTCCCCAAACATATGGAAGAAGGTACTCTGGTCAGATGAGACAAAAATTTAGCTTTTTGGCCATCAAGGAAAAGCTATGTCTGGCGCAAACCCAACGTCTCTCATCACCCCAAGAACACCTTCCCCACAGTGAAGCATGTTGGTGGCAGCATAATGCTGTGGGGATGTTTTTCATTGGCAGGGACTGGGAAACTGGTCAGAATTGAAGGAATAATGGATGGCGCAAAATACAGGGAAATTCTTGAGGGAAACCTGTTTCAGTCTTCCAGAGATTTGAGACTGGGACGGAGGTTCACCTTCCAGCAGGACAATGACGCAAAGCATACTGCTAAAGCAACACTTGAGTGGTTTTAGGGGAAACATTTAAATGTCTTGGAATGGCCTAGTCAAAGCCCAGACCTCAATCCAATTGAGAATCTGTGGTATGACTTAAAGATTGCTGTACACCAGCGGAACCCATCCAACTTGAAGGAGCTGGAGAAGTTTTGCCTTGAAGAATGGGCAAAAATCCCAGTGGCTAGATGTGCCAAGCTTATAGAGACATACCCCAAGAGACTTTCAGCTGTAATTGCTGCAAAAGGTGGCTCTACAAAGTATTGACTTTGGGGGGGTGAATAGTTATGCACGCTCAAGTTTTCTGTTTTTTTGTTTTATTTCTTGTTTGTTTCACAAGAAAAAATATTTTGCATCTTCAAAGTGGTAGGCATGTTGTGTAAATCAAATGATACAAACCCCCAAAAAATATATTTTAATTCCAGGTTGTAAGGCAACAAAATAGGAAAAATGCTAACGGGGGTGAATACTTTCACAAGCCACTGTAACTAATTTGCCACATGGTAATGTCACCATGGAAAGCTGAACCTCACTCAAATGCAAACCTGCTAATTAGAAGGTCCTGTACAGTACATCATATTTTCAGCTAGGAACTATCAGGAAATAACACTGATCAATTTTTTTTTACACTTTTACAGTGTTAGTTTCATCAGCTGTTGTAGAATATTATATAAAACACAAGAAAAACTGAATTTTGACTGCACAGAGCCTTTAATGGATTACTGCTGGTTTCACAGCAGTGGAGAGTAAGTGCAGTATTTGACCTGAAAGGACAGCTTTCACTGCAGGAGTCTGAGTCACAGTGATCTGCCCTCTGGATACTGAGAAAATAATAACACATTGTCAAGATCAGATTCCATTTAAGATCAGTTTTCTATAACATAATATGCTTTAGAATTCAACAGCAACTTTAACTTGAAAGCAAATGGCAAGCATCAAGATGAAGGGGTCTATTCAATCCGTATCGCGGAAGTTCAGCATTACAGCGTGATTGGAATTGAAAGGCAATGTTCCTGTGTTTGCGGAGACTGCATTCACGGTAAACGCTGCATATGGGGTGGCAGGTAGCCTAGCGGTTAAGAGGTCGCTAGTTCGAATCCCCGAGCTGACTAGGTGAAAAATCTGCCGATGTTGCCATTACCGACAGCTCTCAGTCATGAAGTGTTAAATCCAAATGTTTATACAGTGCGGGCATATGCATGTTCATGTTTCTACTCTATTTCAGCTTCCAAGTAGGCTCCCATCATTAAGAGTGTATTTTATCCTGCACATGTTAGCATTTATAAGAACAAACAGCAACTTATTACTCTAATATATTTTATATGACAACTTTTATTTCAGATGAAGGGCTCTATTCAATCCGTATTGCTGAAGTTCAGTGCTAAAGCCCAATTGAAATTTAAGGCTTCAGCAATACAGATTGAATACAGCCCTAACTGTCAGTTCACTCATGCTTGGACTCTTATGTACGTTTCTCAAATCAGTTACTGAACACTTCTCTAAACTAATGCTGGTAGGATTCCTCTGGTAGTGATGTCTGTTCTCTGTGACTTTACAATCAGAGATATATCTGAGATAAACAAGGAATATACACAACATGAATCAATATTACTGCTGCTGCGTTTGCTCCTCTCTTTCACATGGACAAAATGGAGGAACACAAATGCTGGATTTAATGTTGAACACTGACTGTTCTGTTCCTAAGAGTATATCTGACACACAGAATAAAGACAAACAAATATATCTGGATTTCAGATACAATTTATATTTTTAGTAATTGTATAAACAGCTAATTTGAAGTGTTTGTTCTACCTTGGAAGATGTTAAAGTGTACTTGTGATTAATGTGATTCTGTATGAGTGATCTACACTGTAACAGCTGCAGCATCACAACACAGAGAGGTTTTTGTACGAGTAGTAATAGGGGTTGTATCACTGTGGTGGACTTTTGGTAGCGGCACCAGACTAGATCTTTCTCTGTCAATTGTATGACTTTATGTTGAGCAATTGTCATGGATTCAGCCGAGGCTGCCCCTCCTCCTTGCTCGGGCAGGCTTCGGCGTTCGTCGTCACCGGAGTACTAGCTGCTACCGATCTATGTTTCTATGTTCGACTTGTTCTGTCTTGATTGGTTACACCTGTTTCCCATTATGTAGTATGGTCTTCCCTATTTAACCCTCTGTCTTACACTGTGTGTTGTGTGTGATTGTTATTGTTATCGGCAGTCGTTAGTGTGCAGGTTATTTCCTCCCTGTGTGGAGATTGTGTATTCTCAGTTTACTTTCTAGTAAAGTACGTTTTCTGATCAGCTCTGAGTCCTGCGTTTGACTTCGCCCACCGCATTTCACTGACACCGTTGACAGAATCACACACCCTACATGGAGTCAGCAGGAGCAGCAGTGCCAGCCGGATCGATGGAGGAACGCGTACAACAACAAGCGGCCATGATCCAGGCTCTCGGCACCGCCATGGAACGTGTGGTTAACACAATGGAGCGATGGGAGAGAGGAGGTCTTCCTATACCTCCTCCGATGACACCACCATCTACCTCGATACGCATCGTTTCACCTCCGGGGTCCAGTGGGATTCGGCTCTCGCTCCCGAGGGCTTATGACGGCACAGCTGCCGGGTGTCAGGGTTTTCTGCTCCAGGTAGAACTCTACCTGGCAACCATCCACCCGGCCCCCTCGGGATACGAGAGCGTGTCCGCCCTCATCTCCTGTCTGTCCGGTAAAGTGCTGGAGTGGGCCAACGCAGAGTGGGGGGGGGGGGGATAGACGCCGCCACTATCAGCTATGCGGAATTCACCCTCCGCTTTAGGGTGGTATTCGATCATCCACCAGAGGGGTGAGCGTCTATTCCACCTCAGACAGGGGAAGAGTAGTGCGCAGGAATTCGCACTGGACTTTCAGACTCTGGCTGCCAACGCGGGATGGAATGAGAGGGCCCTCATCGACCACTACCGATGTAGCTTGAGGGAGGACGTTCGTCGGGAATTGGCCTGCAGGGACACCAACCTAAGCCTGGACCAACTGGTGGACATGTCTATTCGACTAGATAACCTGTTGGCTACCCAGGACGTCCGGATCTGGGGCCGTCCATTCCATCCCCAGCACCTCCGACCCTACCCCTATGGAGCTCGGAGGTGCTGCTATGAGGGAGACCAGTAGAGGGGCCGTCCCCTGCACCAACTGTGGCCGCAGAGGACACACTGCTGGTCGGTGCTGGGGAGGGCCTCCTAGGAGTCGAGGCAGTAGGCAGCGCACTGATGAGCCGTGTCAGGTGAGTAGGCACCCAACTCACCCAGAGCTCCCTGTTGCGCATATGTGTATGAATGTTGTGTTTCCCGAGTTTTCTCCTCAGTCCCAGCATAAGGCGCAAGTAGATTCAGGCGCAGCTGGGAACTTTATTGATCGTCAATGTACCCATAAGTTAGGGATTCCTATTGTGCCAGTCAATGTGCCCTTCCCTATCCATGCCCTAGATAGCCGCCCTTTAGGGTCAGGGTTGATTAGGGAAGTCACAACGCCTCTCAGGATGAAGACGCAGGAGGGTCATGAGGAAATGATTAGTTTGTATCTGATTGATTCTCCTGAGTTTCCCGTGGTGTTGGGGCTTCCCTGGTTAGCTTCTCATGACCCCACTATTTCATGGCAACAGAGGGCTCTCAAGGGATGGTCTGATCAGTGCTTGGGGAGGTGTGTAGGTGTTTCCGTAGGGGCAACTACGGTGGAGAGTCCGAACCAGGTTCCCACCTTGCACATTCCGCCTGAATATGCCGAGTTTGGCTCTCGCCTTCTGTTAAAAAGAAGGCGACTCAATTTACCACCCCATCGACAGGGGGATTGTCGATAAACCTCCAGGTAGGCGCTGCGCTTCCCCGGAGTCACGTGTATCCTCTGTCACAGGAGGAGACGGTGGCTATGGAAACATATGTCACCGAATCTCTGAGACAGGGATACATACGGCCGTCCACTTCCCCTGCGTCATCGAGTTTCTTTTTTGTGAAGAAGGAGGGTGGTGGTTTACGCCCGTGCATTGACTACCGTGGTCTAAATCAGATCACAATAAAATATAGCTATCCACTACCTCTGATTGCTAGTATGACGGAGACATTGCACGGGGCGCGCTTCTTCACTAAATTGGATCTCAGGAGCGCGTACAACCTGGTGCGTATTCGGGAGGAAGATGAGTGGAAGACAGCATTTAGTACCATCTTGGGGCACTATGAGTACTTCGTCATGCCATACGTTCTGATGAATGCGCCTTCAGTCTTCCAATCGTTTGTTGATGAGATTTTCCGGGACCTGCATGGACAGGGTGTAGTGGTGTATATCGATGACATTCTAATATACTCCGCTACACGAGCCGAGCATGTGTCCCTGGTTGTCGGGTGCCCTTGGAGACTGTTGGAGCAGTGACCTGTATGTGAAGGCGGAGAAATGTCTGTTCTTCCAAGAGTCCATCTCCTTCCTGGGACACCGCTTGTCCGCGTCAGGTGTGGAGATGGAGGTTGACCGCGTTTCGGCCGTGCGTAATTGGCAGGCTCCAACCACGGTGAAGGAGGTGCAGCGGTTCTTGGGTTTTGCCAATTACTACCGGAGGTTTATCCGGGGCTTTGGGCAGGTAGCGGCTCCCATCACCTCCTTGCTAAAGGGAGGGCCGGTGCGTCTGCAGTGGTCGGCTGAGGCGGACAGGGCTTTTAGGCATCTGAAGGACCTGTTTACTTCGGGTCCGGTGCTGGCTCATCCGTATCCTTCCTTGGCATTCCAAGTTGAGGTGGATGCGTCCGAGGCTGGGCTCGGTGCTGTACTGTCTCAGCGCTCGGGTACGCCACCAAAACTCTGCCCCTGTGCTTTCTTTTCTAAGAAGCTCAGTCCGGCGGAGCGCAATTATGATGTGGGGGGACCGGGAGCTGTTAGCTGTGGTTCAAGCCCTGAAGGTGTGGAGGCATTGGCTTGAGGGGGGCTAAACACCCTTTTCTCATTTTGACTGACCATCGTAACCTGGAGTACATCCGGGCGGCGAGGAGGTTGAACCCTCGTCAGGCAAGATGGGCTATGTTTTTCACTCGATTTGTGTTTACGCTCACTTACAGACCAGGTTCCCAGAACGCTAAGGCAGACGCCCTGTCCCGACTGTATGACACAGAGGAGAGGTCCATTCAGCCCACTCCCATACTCCCGGCGTCGTGTCTGGTGCCACCGGTGGTGTGGGAGGTTGATGCGGATATCGAGCGGGCGTTACGCACCGAGCCTACTCCCCCCCAGTGTCCGGAGGGTCGGATGTACATGCCGCTCGAGGTTCGTGATCGATTGATCTATTGGGCTCACACGTCACCCTCCTCTGGTCATCCTGGTATCGGTCGGACAGTACACTGTCTTAGTGGGAAGTACTGGTGGCCCACTTTAGCCAAGGACGTGAGGGTTTATGTTTCCTCCTGCTCGGTGTGCGCCCAGTGTAAGGCACCTAGACACCTGCCCAGAGGGAAATTACAACCCCTGCCCGTTCCACAACGGCCGTGGTCTCATCTATCGGTGGACTTTGTCATGGACCTTCCCCCCTCACAGGGGAACACCACGATCTTGGTCATTGTGGATCGGTTTTCGAAGGCCTGCTGTCTCATTCCTATGCCAGGTCTCCCTACAGCCCTACAAACTGCTGACGCCCTGTTTACACATGTCTACCGGCACTACGGGGTACCTGAGGATATAGTGTCAGATCGGGGTCCCCAGTTCACCTCTAGAGTCTGAAGGGCGTTCCTGGAACGTCTGGGGGTCTCAATTAGCCTTACCTCAGGTTTTCACCCCGAGAGAAATGGGCAGGTGGAGAGAGTTAACCAGGATGTGGGAAGGTTTCTGAGGTCCTATTGCCAGGACCAGCAGGGGGAGTGGTCGGGTTATATCCCCTGGGCAGAGATAGCCCAAAACTCACTTCGCCTACCCTCTACTAACCTTACGCCTTTTCAGTGTGTGTTAGGTATCAGCCGGTCCTGGCACCTTGGCATCAGAGCCAGATCGAAGCTCCTGCGGTGGACGCAGTGGTTTGAGGGCGCTGGGAAGAGACCTGGAACGCTGCGCATGCACACCTGCAGCGGGCTATCAGGCGGAAAAAGGGAGCGCGATCGCCACCGCAGGAGGCTCGGTGTATGCACCGGGGATCGGGTCTGGCCCTCGACCTGAAACTCCTCGCCTGCCCTGCAGGAAGCTGGGTTGGGCGGTTTATGGGGCCATTTAGAGTCCTGAGGAGATTGAACGAGGTTTGTTATAGGTTACAACTTCCTATTAATTACCGTATTAACCTCGTTCCATGTGTCTCTCTCAGGCGGTAGTAGCTGGTCCACTCCAGGAGTCTGAGGTACGAGAGGTTCCTCCGCCCCCACTGGATATCGAGGGGCTCCAGCGTACTCGGTCCGTTTCATCTTGGATTCGAGGCGTCGGTGGGGGGCCTGCAGTATCTCTCGGTGGAGTGGGAGTACGGTCCGAGGAACGTGTTGGGTCCCTAGGGGAGGGACATCCTAGATTCCTCCATGTTGAGGGATTTCACCAGAGTCATCCGACCCGCCCGGTCACGGCCCTCCGGGCCGCCCCCGAGGCCGGGGGTCGGCGCACGGCGGAGCGAGCATCAAGGGGGTAAGAGATTCAGCGAGGCTGCCCCCCCCCCTTGCCCTCGGGCAGGCTTGGCGGGCGGGCCACCGGAGTATAGTGCTAGATCAGTTTAGTTGACTTGTTCTGTCTTGATTGGTTACACCTGTATGAGTAGGGTTTCCTATTTAACCCGTCTTACACTCGGTGGGATGATGTTCGGCAGTGTTAGTGTGCAGGTTATTTCCTCCTGTGTGGAGATTGTGTATTCTCAGTTTACTTTAGAAAATTTGTGAACAGCTTGTGTCTGCGTGACGCCACCGCATTTCACTGACGCCGTGACAGTAATTTTTGTTTTTTGTTTTATTACTTTATATTTTATAATAAAATATTTCAAATGAAGAGTATAACATGTATTTGGCAGTATTATATGAGATATGATGTAAAACACAGTCTAAAAAAATTTAATATTCAGCTAGCCAATGGTCAGAGAGTTTTTGTACCAGCAGTATCACTTTTGGTATACTTTTGGTAGTGGCACCAGACTTGATGTTGGAAGTAAGTATTGATGTTTGTCTGATGATTTTTTTTTAAACTCTTCATCTCTATTAAACATTCAAGTTTGAGATATTTTTATTTCAAAAGATTGTTATATATTTTGACTGAGTTTTTCTACAGTTTATTTAATCAAAATGTTAAATTTTGCATGTTTGATTTGTATGATTGCAGACTATATAACTCTTATTCTGGATGATAACTATATTATACACAAAAATATAAAGGGAACACTTAAACAACACAAGTAACTCAATAATACACTTGGAAATCAAACGTCACTTAGGAAGCAACACTGATTGACAATAATTTCACATGCTGTTGTGCAAATGGAATAGACAACAGTGGAAATTATAGGCAATTAGCAAGACACAAAAAGGACTGGTTTTGCAGGTGGGACACAGACCACTTTCAGTTCTATGCTTCCTGGCTGATGTTTTGGTCACTTTTGAATGCTGAGCGGTGCTTTCACTCTAGTGGTAGCATGAGACGGAGTCCACAACCTCACAAGTGGCTCAGGTAGTGCAGCTCATCCAGGATGGCACATCAATGCGAGCTGTGGCAAGAAGGTTTGCTGTGTCTGTCAGCGTAGTGTCCAGAGCATGGAGGCGCTACCAGGAGACAGGCCAGTACATCAGGAGACGTGGAGGAGGCCGTAGGAGGGCAACAACCCAGCAGCAGGGACTGCTACCTCCGCCCTTTGTGCAAGGGAGGAGCAGGAGGAGCACTGCCAGAGCCCTGCAAAATGACCTCCAGCAGGCCACAAATGTGCATGTGTCTGCTCAAACGGGTAGAAACAGACTCCATGAGGGGTGGTATGAGGGGCCTGACGTCCACAGGTGGGGGGTTGTGCTTACAGCCCAACACCCGTGGAGGACGTTTGGCATTTGCCAGAGAACACCAAGAATGGCAAATTCGCCACTGGCGTGATCTTCACAGATGAAAGCATGTTCACACGAGCACGTGACAGACGTGACAGAGTCTGGAGACGCCGTGGACAACGTTCTGCTGCCTGCAACATCCTCCAGCATGACCGGTTTGGCGGTGGGTCAGTCATGGTGTGGGGTGGCATTTTCTTTGGGGGCCGCACAGCCCCCTCCATGTGCTCGCCAGAGGTAGCCTGACTGCCATTAGGTACCGAGATGAGATCCTCAGACCCCTGTGAGAACATATGCTGGTGCGGTTGGTCCTGGGTTCCTCCTAATGCAAGACAATGCTAGACCTCATGTGGCTGGATGGTGTCAGCAGTTCCTGCAAGAGGAAGGCATTGATGCTATGGACTACAGCCCGCCGTCCCTCAGACCTGAATCCAATTGAGCACATCTGGGACATCATGTCTCGCTCCATCCACCAACGCCACGTTGCACCACAGACTGTCCAGGAGTTGGCGGATGCTTTAGTCCAGGTCTGGGAGGAGATCCCTCAGCAGACCATCCGCCACCTCATCAGGAGCATGCCCAGGCGTTGTAGGGATGTCCTACAGGCACGTGGAGGCCACACACACTACTGAGCCTCATTTTGACTTGTTTTAAGGACATTACATCAAAGTTGGATCAGCCTGTAGTGTGGTTTTCCACTTTAATTTTGAGGGTGACTCCAAATCCAGACCTCCATGGGTTGATACATTTGATTTCCATTGATAATTTTTGTGTGATTTTGTTGTCAGCACATTCAACTATGTAAAGAAAAAAGTATTTAATAAGATTATTTCATTCATTCAGATCTAGGATATGTTATTTTAGTGTTCCCTTTATTTTTTTGAGCAGTGTATATTGTTGTAGTCATCATTGCATTGAGTTCATGATAGCCTATACTGTTAATGTGGATTCTGACAAAATACTCTAAATATGAGGTTGTTCTAGTCAGATACATTCCCAAAAAAATATGTGCATGACTAGTAACGGAAAGTTACTAACCCTTCCCACTGGGCACAGATGTCAGTTCAACGTTTGGTTTTGATTTACATTTGGTTGGAGTTGTCAACTAAAGTGAATTCAATGCAAAATCCACGAAAAAAATTACAATGTCATTGAATTTAGGTTAAAAATACGATATCCCCTTAAGTTGATGACTTTTTGCAAATCCAATCAGTTTTCCATGTTGATTAAATGTTATCACATATATTCTTTGGGTTGAAATAACGTGGAGACAACGTTGATTCAATCAGTTTTGCCCAGTAGGTGCATACTTGTATGCTTTCTGCCTGTATACTTTATACTTGTAATCTGCTTTATATCATATTACTGTTTGTGTTTTCTTCACATATTTTAGCAATCTAACTTGTATATTCATATAAAGTTTTAGAAGTAATTTCCAAAGTGCTTTGTTTTGATGTAGTTGATGCATTTTGTTTCTTCCAGGTAACAGTTCCCCTACCCTGACCGTCCTGCCCCCCTCTAGTGAGGAGCTGTCCAGTAAGTCAACAGCCACGCTGACGTGTCTGGCCAACAAGGGCTTCCCCTCAGACTGGACCATGAGCTGGAAAGTGGACGGGACCAGCAAGAAGCAGGAGGCCAGTCCCGGGGTCCAGGAGAAGGACGGTCTGTACAGCTGGAGCAGCACACTGACTCTCACTGCCCAGGAGTGGACCAAGTCAGGAGAGGTGACCTGTGAAGCCCAGCAGAAATCCCAGAGTCCAGTCACCAAGATCCTGAGGAGGGCTGACTGTTCTGGGTAGGACCCCTCTGTCACACATCCCTGTGGAGAGAGGATGATGGTTCCTCTGCTTTGACTTGCTTTGTTCTAAAATCAGTCGTTCTCCGATTTAGTGATCACTCTGGTGTAGACTAACAGGGGGCTTGGCTTGAATTCATGTGTCAATCCATTCTGTAGATTGAGATTTTGTTAGTTTTAGATTTTATGTGATCTGCTTTTATTCACTATCATGTTTGCTTTGATGCTTCGATTATGTGATAATGTATTAAAATACAGATTTCTTTTTGGAATGCAAATTTGTATTGTTTCTATTAATAAACTGGATTATAGATACATTTGTCATATTCTGGAAAAATAAGTATATTCAGTAAAGCTGATGTAGTATCTGAACATCTATAACTTTGGCTGAGGTTTTCATATTGTTGGTTAGATGAACTTTACTCTACTTTGCTGAAACATCTGGAAAGTGTTACTATAGGGGCCCCCTAAAACAGAGGAGATTCGGATATGTGGAGGCCAGGAATTGGTCTATTCAAATCACGCCACCTTATGTTACATAAAGCATAGGATATATATACCATGTTTTAACAAAAGAATGGGAGAGCGATCATATTTGGGATTGGTTTCGTTGCTCTCCAGAATCTGCAGAGTCTGTAAATTGATGCTGAAATCTTTGATATAATAAACCCTTATAATCAAAGTACAGTGTCAGCGGATTTCTTATCAACACATCATCGCAGCATCGTTGTTCGGACACCACACTGATTAATGGTGTCTTTGAAAACTGTCAGGCCTAAATCTCATTCTCACTTAACATCATCATTGACCAGTAATTAATACTATCACAATATAATATGATATAATAGAATATGTTCTATTATTCATCAGGATACTGAGTCCTTGTCAGACCTGTTTGACTTGACTTTACAGTAATAAAAGAAGAACTATCAAACAGTCGACAGATATCTTGCTCTCTCACACGTGTTATAGGCTGTTATTCTAAGGTTAATTTTTTTTTTTATTTGACAAATATTACAAGTGCCACTACTTCAAGATATATAGTAGAGTGATAGTCTTCTCTACCTCCAACACCCTGGGAACAGAGTGAACATCTGGTGACAGTGCTGCTCTATTCTGGGACAAGCAGAACCACCCAGCCCTGTCTATGGAAATCTCAGTTTCACTCCCACAGATACCAGTCTGGTTTCAGTTTCACTGCCCGGACTGGGCCAGATGTGAGTGGGTGGACTAGTTTTACTGTAACCTCTATGGTGGATTCAAGGAGGGGACTTTCTTACACTGAATAAACCACCATGTAATAGATGACATATAAGATGGGTATTACTAAAGACAGGCATTGACAGTTACTGACATGTGGTCTAATGTCTGAGATCCACATCTTTTTCCTTTTCATACAGGGGGGAAGTGGGGGCTGAAATGTTTCTCATTTTAATTAGCAAATGTTTTGACTTCTGCAACTCGGTGGGGTTACTTTTGTAGGTGCACTTAGGTGTCATGACAATTATAGCAATAATCATAAGTCATTTAACAAGGATGATGATGATGACAGAGAACATGTGATCTGAATAATTGCTTTCTAATCATATTGTCACATGCCAGAGTTGATGTCTTCTACTGACTAGTGTTCCATGTCACTGTGTCCCCCTCAGCACCTGCAGTAGGTCCCAGCTGTAGCAGTACAGTCACTGTGCAGTCTGACTGAGGGAGGTTTTTGTACGGCTCTGTATCACTGTGTGAACACATATTTACTATTGGGATAGTGTAAACTCTGACAGTAGTAATCTCCTGCATCTTCAGCCTGGACTCCACTGATGGTCAGAGTGAAGTCCCTCCCAGATCCACTGCCACTGAATCTAGATGGAGTCCCAGACTGAAGGGTGCTTGTATAGTAAATGAGGAGTTTAGGAGCTCCTCCAGGTTTCTGCTGGTACCAAGCTAGACACTGTTTACCTGAACCACCACAATTCCCATACGGATCACTGCTAGTTTTACACCCCAGAGAGACTGTCTGTCCTAGGAGAACAGCATTCACAGCAGGAGTCTGAGTCAAAGTGTACTGCCCTCTGGATTCTGAAAAGAAATACTTCAACCAATTAGCAAGTACCTCCTTTAATACGTCTTATTGTGTAAATGCTATCATAATTTCAGTGTACCAAATAGTTTAACATAAAACCTAGCAAATACAATTCTCACCTTGAAAGCAGAAAGCAAGGGTCCAGATAAACATGGTGATAAAAGTCATGCTTATTGTGGGTTCTGTTGTCATGAATGACAGCTCTCAGTCATGAAGTGTTAAACTCACAGTGCTATAAACACTCCCAGAGCACTGAAGCATGTGCTGTCTATGCAAAGTATCCTCTCTATGCAAATGGTCTTCCGACGATCAATGAACACCATCAATGCTGAGAAAAGGATTTGTTGCAACGGCTATCTCACCGTGTTATCTAAAAATAACGTATGACTAAGCAAAAAGTAGGTGCCTGTGCTTCCAGAATTCTAGTGCTACTTAATGTGGGGCTCCGCTCCAGACAATCTGTTGAGGATAAAAACAGGATTTGGTCTCATGCTCTCTCCAGTGGTTAGAGCTGGTAACAGAAACCTCAGTGTTTCAGTGAACCTAGATAGAGGTTAAAACACATTGAGAGAAAGATATACCACAGTAACAGAGAGGATACAGTATTGACACTTAAGTACCCAAAGCGTAAGGCAATCAAACTCCACTCAAAGGAATTTTATCTAAATTAGTTCACTTGAAAATAGCCCTAAACGCACATTGAGTTTGCTAAAACACAAATGTACATAAAATACACAAATATATACATAATAGCAAGCCTTTTGTTTGGCAAATCATAAAGCAAAGTCAAGATGTTCAGAATGTCATGTGGTTTTTAACAATTCTCGTTAGAGGATTCACTCAAGCCAATCCCTTTAAAAGGTTTCGTTAAGTTCATTGAATAGGTCCCTTTGTCACAACACATATACACTTTCAGTGAAATACATGACAAAAAAACATTCAGATAGTCCATTACACTTAGATTTAAGTACCTACATAAAGGTTAAATACATGTGTCTGATTTCCAACAGAAAGAGTGGGATGGATGTTGAGTCTCTTCAGCAATATCCAACAAAGCAACAGCGCCTCTTTGATAGAATACAGAACTTCTCTGAGAAGAACGCAGGAGACAGGAGAGACACAGGTCATTGCACCTCTTTTCCAGAATTCATTGTTGAGTCATTGTAGCTTTCCTGTGGAGCTACAAAACTGTCTTCAGATGATCCTTAATGCTTCCTCGTCGTCAGATTGGAATAATACTCAGGTCCAGCTGCGTCGCCCTTGTCTGGCACTGCTCTGCTGTTTTCATGAAACCCTGGTCAGCCATCATTTGGGAGATATCTGTATACATGTGTTCCAGTTCAGTGTTTCCCCTCAGGTCCTCTTGGATTCTGTCACTGCCCCATATGTCGAGGAGGGCTTCAGTCTCCTCAATGCTCCAGGGGAGATCTAGTTCTCATGGTGATGGACAGCCAAAATACAACAACACGTAAACAAAGGCCCAACGATGATAGTATAATGTAAAAACAGCATTTACTGTACAGAGATTAGGAGATTGTTTCTGTTACCTGTTCCGTGGACTTGGCCACCTGGGACCTCTCCCATGTCTGTGGCGCCATTCGATTCCTCAGCCAGAGAGTCACAGGATAGATGCTTGTTCCCGAATATTTACACAAACTGATCGTAGAACTTGCACTCCACATTTTCTCCTCCACTCCTGGGAAAATATAACATTTCTTATTCCTCAAATCTGGTTAGTTTATGAGCTTTGCTTTACTAACATGAGCATGGCAAACCTCTGACCATGAATACAAAACTGTTCCATCAGTATGGCATCTTCATAATCAATTTGCAATTATAAATAGTGGTTATCAACTTCATATCCATATCTTATCCCCCATGGCTTACTGTTTGCTCTCGCAGAACTGGAGGAAGTTGGCCTTTAGCCGCTTCACTCTAGACTGGCACTGTTCAGCTGTCCTCAGGAAGCCCTGGTTGGCCATGGCCTGAGAGATCTCGGTGAAAATGTGTTTTTGGTGCAGCCCTTTAAATCCTCCTGGACCTCATCACTCCCCCAGACCTCATCACTCCCCTCATCACTCCCCCAGGGGATGTTGGTAGAGCATGGCGTTTGCAACGCCAGGGTTGTGGGTTCGATTCCCACGGGGGGGCAGTATGAAAAAATAAAAAAATATGATGTATGCACTCACTAACTGTAAGTCGCTCTGGATAAGAGCGTCTGCTAAATGACTAAAATGTAAAATGTAAATGTAAACCGAGGAGGACCTGGGTCTCACTGTCGCTCCAGGGGAACTTGGAGCCGTCAGTTGAATGACGGCTAGCTGAAGACAAAGACACCCAATTAACACATTATTTATAGTGGGAAGGGGTTTAGGTCAGTTGAAATAAGACAACTCACAGAACGTTTCAAGGTATCGTATGGCTTTGCTTTACCTTTCCTTTGGTCAACTGTAGTGTATTGAGATTATGATGGTGTTAAATGTTTTTTAAGTGGAACTGAAAGAATGTTGATTTTAGTATCAAGAGGGAATGTTTTAGTGTAACGCCACATACAACAGACAGGAAGTGTGTTGTAGACAGGGGAGACTGGTGATTGGCCAGAAGAGGGAGCATCTTTTTGCATTGTTTATAAATAGGGGCTAGACTACAGAAAGGGCAGAGCGGCCATTCTGAGGCGTCGCTCTCCGGGTGTCATGTCACCTGTCACTTATGCTAAAGCTTGTGATCTGAATAAACCTTATGATCAAAGATTCAGTATGAGCGGACTCCTTTGTTTATCAGCAATAATTGCCACCACTCACTCGATACGACACAATCTCAAGTGTAGACTCGCAGACAGCAGCTTCCTCATGTCTAACGAATCTTCGGCCAAACTGTCGAAGTTGAGCTCCTTCGATAAAATCTCCTCCATCTGGTCATAGAACTTACACTCCCTTGTGGGGAAACGAAAGATTAGACATATGGTTCAGAGGGAATTTCAGTTGGATCATCATATCCTCTGACCATATGTACAATGTAACAATACCAGTGATAAAAACAAGACCGCAATTACATAGTTTATTAATGAGATGAAATTGAGTAAAGCATTGATTTGATGAAGTAAAGATATCGCATCTCAATTTATATCCGATGTTGTAGTGTAATTTATAAAGTCAATAACTAGACATAAAATAGTAGTTATGAATCCTTTGCACTCACTTGTCATGGTGGAAGCTGGCCTTGAGTCATTTGATGCGTGTGGCACTGCTCAGCCGTCCCTATGAACCCCTGGTTCATCATCCTCCGTGAGATATACTCAAACACGTGTCTGTTCTTCAAGCAGCCGCGGAGGGAGAGCTGCACGTGGTCCTCACCCCAGACCCCCAGCAGAGCCTGGGTCTCCCGATCGGACCAGGGCATCTTTCTGCTGAACTCTGTCACAGCGTAACTGGCTGAGCCCTGGCCTTAAAACATATATATTTGTTTTTGGTAGGCTTTAGGTGGCTACTAAGTACAGTCGTGGTCAAAAGTTTTGAGAATGACACAAATATTAATTTTCACAAAGTCTGCTGCCTCAGTTTTTATGATGGCAATTTGCATATACTCCAGAATGTTATGAAGAGTGATCAGATGAATTGCAATTAATTGCAAAGTCCCTCTTTGCCATGAAAATGAACTTAATCCCCAAAAAACATTTCCACTGCATTTCAGCCCTGCCACAAAAGGACCAGCTGACATCATGTCAGTGATTCTCTCGTTAACACAGGTGAGAGTGTTGTCGAGGACAAGGCTGGAGAAAGTCCAGCAAGCTCCAGGACCGTCTCCTAAAGTTGATTCAGCTGCGGGATCGGGGCACCACCAGTGCAGAGCTTGCTCAGGAATGGCAGCAGGCAGGTGTGAGTGCATCTGCACGCACAGTGAGGCTTAAGCGAACTTTTGGAGGATGGCCTGGTGTCTAGAAGGGCAGCAAAGAAGCCACTTCTTCCAGGAAAACATCGAGTGACAGACTGATATTCTGCAATGGTACAGGGATTGGACTGCTGAGGACTGGGGTAAAGTCATTTCTCTGATGAATCCCCTTTCCGATTGTTTGGGAATCCGAATAAAGCTTGTCCGGAGAAGACAAGGTGTGAGCGCTACCATCAGTCCCTGTGTCATGCCAACAGTAAAGCATCCTGAGACCATTCATGTGTGGGGTTGCTTCTCAGCCAAGGGAGTGGGCTCACTCACAATTTTGCCTAAGAACACAGCCATGAATAAAGAATGGTACCAACACATCCTCCGAGAGCAACTTCTCCCAACAATCCAAGAACAGTTTGGTGACGAACAATGCCTTTTCCAGCATGATGGAGCACCTTGCCATAAGGCAAAAAGTGATAACTAAGTGGCTCGGGAACAAAACATCGACATTTTGGGTCCATGGCCAGGAAACTCCCCAGACCTTAATCCCATTGAGAACTTGTGTGGTCAATCCCTCAAGAGGCGGGTGGACAAACAAAATCCACAAATTCTGACAACCCCAAGCATTGATTACGTAAGAATGGGTTGCCATCAGTCAGGATGTGGCCCAGAAGTTAATTGACAGCATGCCAGGGCAGATTGCAGAGGTCTTGAAAAAGAATGGTCAACACTGCAAATATTGACTCTTTGCATGAACTTAATGTAATTGTCAATAAAAGCCTTTGACACTTATGGCATGCCTGTAATTATACTTCAGTATACCATAGTAACATCTGAAAAAAATATCTAAAAACACTGAAGCAGCAAACTTTGTGAAGACCAATACTTGTGTCATTCTCATAACTTTTGACCACGACTGTATATTTTTAGAAGATTGATTATGACTAGGGTCCTGATTTGACCTGACCAGGACAAACAACTGTTGGCACTGACACAGGATACATGTTTCCTGATCTGCTTCCTCAGTGGGATCTGGATTGAAGTCATCACACAAATCAACAATCTCTGCTTCGGGGGAGAGAGTGTCGTTGCCTAGCACCGGCTCCAGGAACCTGAAGTATCTGAAAAGTAAGGGCTCCCCTCCGTCTCTGTAGGTACGATCAGAGGTAGAGGGAGTTGGAGAACAGTGGGAGGTGAAGGATTAATTTGTAACAGGTCCCAATTTAGGCATCAAGACTCACCTTACCCACAGATTAATCTGTGCTTTCCACTTACTTCCTGCTGTGGAGACACCGTCGGTAGGTTTTCCTCAGCCGCTTAACCCTCGAGTGGCACTGCTCAGCCATTTTTAAGTGCCCCATGGCGGCCGGCTTCTTCGATATGTCAGCGAAAATGTGCCCGTTGCAGACACAACCTCGGAGGCTTGTCTGGACCTCCTCGTTCCCCCACAGCTTAATGAGGGCCAGCGTCTCTGGCTCCGACCACGGGGTGTATCTCATCTCATCAGCACCTGCTCCGGGAGACATATACATTGTAAACCTCCAGATCTTTAGGTACGCCCTGCTGATTGGATTGACTGAGTCTACAGTGTAAACATATAACCGTCTGTACTATCACTGTACCGTGTGTCCTGGTCTACTGTTTGATCGTTCTTTCACTCGTACTCATCAATGGAGACGCGCTTCCTTGCCCAAGTATTCGCCTCCAACTGATTGTAGAACTCAGTATTCCACTCCCTTTCTTCCCACATCTGAGAATAGCAGACAGAAAAGGGAAGCCATTTTGAAATAAAAAAATGTGGGTCGAAAATGTTTTGGGATGCAGTGTTCTGGCCTATGGGTTAGATTAGAGTACACT